>NW_026647291.1:0-147000 GCF_950295315.1 Erinaceus europaeus | reverse complement strand
CAAAGCCAAATGGGGGATCCCCCCACCCCACAGGAAAGAACAGATGTCTAGGGCACTCTACGTCAATTTCAACCCTGCTGTCCACGGGCCACAATTCCTAGAGTTCTCCTCATTCCACAGAATCACTACACTCAACTATGGTCTTTGCCGCCACCTTGTGGACATACAGCAGAATGCAGCTGAGCTCCCCATGCCACTCCTCTTTGAGTCTACCCAGAAAATTACACACAGCATGGGAATAGCAAAGGAAAGAACCCATCTGAGGACCACCTGGGAGAATGCACAACAGAGTCCACAATCCAATGTGCCAATTCATACTTGAAAAACCACTTGTGCAGTGGAAACTTCCTTTGTCATAACACAACCCAGTTCCTAAGTCCCTGTGTCAGGAATAAAGAAACAACAGCGGTAATCTTAACTGAAACACACTTATGCACACTTACACACACACACACACACACACACACACACCTTCCCACAGAGACGTACACACTTGTCCCAAAAATAACTTGGATTGGAGTTGCTGTTTTGCACCCTAGCAAAAGGTCAAAGTTTCATGGGTGGAAGGGAGAAGTGTTAAGTGTCTGGCATATGAAGGTGAGAAATGCCTAGAGCAGATCGATAGTTACATGGACAACGAAGGGAGCATGGGTTGGAGGAACAGCTGGTGGAGCTGCCAGGGAACTATGTGGAATCCCAAGACCCTGTTTTGAGCCCCTGGTCACACTTACCCAGCTAGGGAAAAGCTGGGCTAGTGACAAATCAGAGCTGCAGATGTCTCTCTGTCTCTCTTCCTGCTTGGGCCCTGCTCTCTCAATTTATGACTGTTTGCTTCTCCTCAATAAGAAAGTTACAAAGGATGTACAGAAATACAGGGGTAGTGGGAAAAATTACCCCACCATGTCCACTATTACATGGAACTGTTGACTGTAAACCATTCATCCCCCAAGAAAGAACAGAATAAATATTTGTGAGGTTAAAAACATTGTAGGTTAAATAGTGAACATTCTCTAGAGCCATGCAATACTAATCCATTGTGCATTGGATGTCACTGTCAAAAACAGTGCAGTAGCAGTTGTAGTAGTGTGTAGTATCTGCAAAAGGAAATGTATTGTGTGTCAAAAGTTCCCTTCAATTATAAGAGAAAATCTATCAGGCAGAAGAAATGACCCCTCATGTGATATCGGATGAAATAAATAAATAAATAAATATGCAAATAAATGGGAATGATCTAAGAGGATTTGAAAAAAATAAAAAAATAAAAACAAACACCACAGGAAGACCTGATGACAGCAGAAATATAGAAAACGTCTGCTGAGAAATAGAGGGCTGCTTCAAAAATTCCCTGACACACAGGGTCCAGGCAAATTACGAATTCCGTGAATGAAAAGAAACGCATACGATTTGAAGCTTACACTAGAAAATGGAGGCAAGTTCTGTGCTACGATAATTACAATAAGGATACTGATAGAAAGGCTATTGGAAATGCTCCTGGAAAGTTTATAATTTATAATTGTAGTGAATCCTGCTCCAACTATGTGACCAATTATTTATGAATAAGGAGGCTATTATAAATGCGGTAATTCTGCATTCAGATCAAATAAAAAGGTCAACAATTCTAAAAATGTCTGATATATATATATATGTATGTATATGTACATATATGTATGTGTATCTTTATTATCAACTATGAGGGATACTGGCATGGCTATGAGGAGACAGATTATGGCTTGTGCCAGAGAGACTTACAAATCTGAGGCTCCAGAAACCTAGGTGAAATCGCCAACAAAACAATCCAGAGCTCAGCCGGGCCCTGGTGACTCGCTTTGTATATCTGGGCCTGTCAGTCAAATAATATAAAAGTAAAATATTAATGAGTGCAGACAGAGTGAGTGAGAGCCTGTGAGAGTCAGAGACAGAGAAGGCAAGAAGAGAAATAGAAGAGTTGGAAAGAGACCAGAAGTCCAAAAGCTCCCACTCTGTGTTCATACATGACAGGTTCAAACCTGGGTTGTCGAGATTGTAAGGCATCAGTCTCCTGTCCACAGACCCCAGACAACCCCAGCCTTCACCATATGTGTGTAGTATTTACGACAGGATATGTATTGTGAGTGTAAACTTCCCTTCAATTATAAGAGAAAAATCTATCAAGCAGAAGAATGGACCCCTCATGTAATATAGAACCAAATAAATAAATAAATAAATAAATAAATATGCAAGTAAATGGGGGTTATCTAGGAGGATTTGAAACAAATGAAAAATAAAAACAAAAAGCACAAGAAGACCTGATGACAGCAGAAACATAGAAACCATCTGCTGTGAATCAAGGGCTGCTTCAAAAGTTCCGAGACCCTTCAGAGTCCAGGGAAATTAAGATTTCGGGAGAATGAAAAGAAACTCATATTTATTGAAGCTTACACTAGAGAAAGGAGGCAAGTTCTGTACTATGATAATTAAAATAAGGATGCTGATAGAAATGCTATTAGAAATGCTACTGGAAGGTTCTATTATTTATAATTGTATTGAATCCTGCTCCAACTATGTGGCCAATTAGTAGGGAAAAAGGAACCTGTTGTAAATGTGTGAATTCTGATTAAGATCAATTACATAGGTTGACAATTCTAAAAATGACAGAGATATATATGTATATTTATATATGTATATGGATGTATATCTTTATTATAAAGTCTGAGAAATACTGCCATGGATATGAGGAGACAGAATATGGCTTAAGTCAGAGAGACTTACCAATCAGAGGCTCCAGTAGCCTAGGTGAAATCACAAACAAAACCAGCCAGAGCTCAGCAATGCTCTGGCCACTCTCTTTGTATATCTGGGCCTGTCAATAAAATAAGGATATAAGTAAAATATTCCTGAGTTCAGACAGAGTGAGAGAGAGCCTGTGAGAGTCAGAGACAGAGATGGCGAGAAGAGAAATAGAAGAGTTGGAAATAGACCAGAAGTCAAAAACCCCCTAGGCTGTGTTCATTCATGACAGGTTCAAACCTGGGTTGTAGAGATTGTCACGCAGCAGCTCTAATGCCCACAGACCCCAGACAACCCAAGCCTTCACCATATGTGTGTAGTATTTGCCCCAGGAAATGTATTGTGCATCAAAAGTTCCCTTCAGTTATAAGAGAAAATCTCTCAAGCAGAAGAAATGATGCCACATGTGATACCTGACTAAATAAATAAATATGCAAATAAATGGGGATGATCTAGGAGGACTTGAAACAATAAAAATAAATAAAGACAAAAACCACAAGAAGACCTGATGACAGCAGAAACATAGAAACCATCTGCTGAGAAACAGAGGGCTGCTTCAAAAATTCCCTAACACTTCAGGGTCCAAGGACATTAAGATTTCCAGAGAAAGAAAACAAACACATATGTATTGAAGCTTACACTAGAAAAAGGAGGGAAGATCTGGGCCATGATAATTACAATAAGGATGCTAATAGAAACACGATTAGAAATGCTACTGGAAGGTTCTATTATTTATAATTGTATTGAATCCTGCTCCAACTATATGGCCAATTATTTCAGAAAAACTAGGCTGTTATAAATGTGGTAATTCTGAAAGAAGGTCAAATACATAGGTCGAACATTCTAAAAATGACAGATATATAAATCTATATGTACATATATACATGTATGTATATCTTTATTATAAACTCTGAGTGATACTGGCATGGAAATGAGGAGACAGAATATGGCTTGTGTCAGAAAGACATACAAACTGAGGCTCCAGTAGCCTAGGTGAAATCGCCAACGCAACAAGCCAGAGCTCAGCAGTGCTCTGGTAACTCTCTTTGTCTATCTGGGCCTGTCAGTAAAATAAGAATCTAAGTAAAATATTAATGAGTGAAGACAGAGTGTGTGAGAGCATGTGAGAGTTAGAGATAGAGAAGGTGAGAAGAGAAATAGATGAGTTGGAAAGAGACCAGAATTCAAAAACCTCCTACACTGTGTTCATTGATGACAGGTTCAAACCTGGCTTGTAGAGATTGTAAGGCAGCAGCTCTCATGCCCACAGACCCCAGACAGCCCCAGCCTTCACCATAGGCTCTACTACCAACCTGACAGTAATGTGGGTGTGTGTGTGTGTGTGTGTGTGTGTGTGTCTGTCTGTCTGTTTGTGTGTGTGTGTGTGTGTGCTCAGAGATCACCTGTAGTAGTCTCAGAGCATGGGTGGCAAGGGAGCCAGCCTCTCCTGCAAGTTATGTACAGAGAACCTATCTGGTCAGGGCAAGCCAGCTAGCCCAGATTGTGGCTAAGCAAGAATGCATATGCAAAGGGACTCTCATGTCTCACTCTCCTGAGTTCCGAATCAATGCCATGCCTCACTATGATCCAAACACTGCCAATGGGGGAAGCTGGGGCACCCCTCAGAATTCAGGGGCTTGAGCCTGTCCAGTCACGTTTGGCTGCCTACTCAGCCTCCAGGCTCTCAGTCCACTGCTCAGGGCAGCAGATTACAAGCCCAGAAAGTACCCAGAAAGGGCTGTGTTTCCACATAGATGGGAAGTGTGTTGAACCAAACAATAGTGGATGAACCCGGCCCCTTACACCTACCCTTTGGGTCCGGCTAAGGCAATTGCTCCTGTGGCCTCACATCCCTGCTCATGCTTCCTGGTGTCCACACATCACACTCTGAGAGATTCCCAGAAGTAGGCTTGCATGAGTGTCCCATACAATGTCGCTCTGTTTGCAGGAAGCACAAACTCCCCGGGCCCTTGCTATGGACAGACAAAAAAAGATGGATGCCTCCATTGGCCAAATTAGGGGCTTCCAGTCAAGATCACAGCCCCGCCCCTCACCTGAGGGCCTGGCTGCTGCTAATCAAGGCAATTGGAAACACCTTTTACACTTGGGCCCTGAGGACATACTCAGGAATCCCTCCAGGAGCTAGCAGGCTGGAAGACCTCCTGACCCCTGGATAGCTGTGCTCCTAGTTGGGCGGCCCTTCTGGCCAGTGGTGAAAATATTCCCTAGATACAAGAAAGAACTTCAGGTTTCAAAGGGATTTGAAACACCATGAGGCACTTGGAAAAGACATTTCACAGCCATCAAAACACCCTCTTTCTGAACACTGGAAGCTTCCGTTTTGCATGGGAAATCTGGACACTGGTGTGGCCATCAGTACCACAGATCCTTTCCATTTGGCTTAATAGAGGGAAAGCACAGTGTGTGTGCCAGGGGGATCGAGTTTCACTTCCCTTGACCGGGGCTCTCATGGAATAAGGACAAGGATGCTGTGCAGGAAGGTGAGGAGGGCTGCATTGAGGCTGAGTGTCAGCCTCAGGGCCCTGGAGAATGGCAATCAAGCACAGAGGGCCTGGACAGCTGCAGCTGGAGATGGACATATGCCTGGAACCTGCAGCAGCAACGCTGTCTCCGCAGTTCCCCTCTGTACTACACCATGTGCAGGAGACTAAATAATCCAAAGGGCAAAGAAAGGAAAATTTCAACACCAGGAAGGCTGAGTTCACGATGCATGCACTGACTTCCAGTAAGGGCCCAGTGAAGAAGGCACGTAGAGACAGTCAGAGAGACAGAATGACAGAGACAGACAAGGACTGAAATTCTGGCCCTGTGTTGATCAGTGCCAGAGCACTGAAGACAAACCCTCCATGCCCATGCATACTTCTTACAAGTGGCATTGCTATTTTATGTTTGTGAGGAAAGGTAACACTTAGAACATCTAGGTCTTAGCCACTCTGAGAAGCAACCCTTGGCCGGCAGCCCACTCTCCAAAACTGCCCTCGCCTCTCCAAATTCGAAGTAAGCATAGTGATGCTCCAGCCAAGATGCAGGCTGGCGTATTGCATCTCCCTGGTCCAGCCTCAGCCTGTCCTGTGTGCAGGGAACTGCACTATGTCTATTTCTTCTTTGATTTACAGTTTTGGGATAAGACTCGGTGGACAAAAAGAGCAAGAGGGAAGTAGATGATTTGGCAGTGGTAGTTTGTGCTGAGAGAGATTTGTAGAGTGATATACGATATGGCTCTGTGAGATGTCTCTCATGACTGTGGCTCAGAAGGGCCAGGTGTATCCACATTGCTACCCTAATCCAGAGCTGTGCAAGTCTCTAGCTAAAAAATATTTTCAGACCTCTACATGTTACATACATATATATATATATATATATATAGAGAGAGAGAGAGAGAGAAAGAGAGAGAGAGACACTGATGTAGTCATTTTCTACAATGGATTCGATGTGACATTCACACAATTGATTGCTAAAACCTGGAGAGAAACTTTGCATCAGGAAAAGAATTGTCCAAAGGAATAAAATCTCCAAATCATTAGCTATATGCAGCTCCAACGGGACCGAGCGAAAAAGGCTCGAGAAGGAACTCATCCAGGAGACTCTCCACATGGACAGGCACCACAGGTTTCCTAGTCTGGCAACACAAACAGGGCAGCTGCTAGTTCCCAGTGCAAGCCTCAGGGCAAAAACCTCTCCCTCTTCAGTGTCTTTACATCTGAAAAGAAGAAAAGTGACCAAGGGCCAAGGAGAGCTGCCCTGGTGTCAATATTGAGCTGTAAATCAGAATGTGCCAAGTGTTTTGCACAAAATCACCTGTGCCACAGTGATTCTGTTGTTCTCTCTCTCTCTCTCCCTCCCTCAGACACACACACACACACACACACACACACACACAAATCCACAGAGGCACAGGCACAAACGGAGTTATACACATGCGCACTGGACAGCTTCTGCAAGGCAGGGCCCTGGGCTGAACCCTGCTTCGCATTTCCTGGAAGCACGCCCAGCCTTTTAAGGCCAGCTCTGAGCTCCCATTGGCGGGATTCCTTCAGAAGGCCTGCCCACAGGGCGCCAGCCAGGCTCTGATAGGCCAGAGGCCTAGGCCACGCCCAGAACCCCACCAGCAATCTCATTGGCCAGTGTGCTTGGACACGCCCAGGAGGGTCCGGGCCCCTAGTCAGTGATTGGCCAGCGGCCTTGAGCACCGCCCACACGGCCCTGCAGCACGCTGATTGGGCAGCCTCCGGAAGGCCCGCCCACCAGCCACTTCCACTCGACTCTGATTGGCCTGGTGTCCCAGGGACAAGCCCCCAGCCAGCCTTCTCTTGGCTCCCATTGGCGGGCTGCTGTCTGAGGGGCGCCCTCTGATAGGCCAGTTCCTAAGGCACGCCCAGGAAGGTCACCGCCCTTGCCCTATGATTGGCCAGCCTCCTGGGCTCCGCCCATGAGGCCCACCCCAGGCGCTCATTGGACAGCCTCCCGAGGGCCCGCCCCCCAGGCACTTCCGCTGGACCCTGATTGGCTGACCTCCAGGGGTACGCCCACCCAGAGCCAGCACCCAGGCTCTCATTGGTGGGCTCCTCTCTGAGGCCCGCCCCCGCAACTCCTCCTCTGTTCTCATTGGCCAGCTCTTGCTTCACGCCCCTGAGGGTGACGTTCCTCCTCTCTGATTGGCCAGCTGTCTCTATGAATACCCACTGGGCCCTCCCCTCAGGCTCATTGGGCACGGGCTCTGAGGCCCGCCCCTGGGGACTTTCTGCCATCCTCTGAAGGCCCTGTTTCTGCAAACACGACCCCCACAGCTCCTGTCTGGGCCCGTCCTTAGGACACTGCCTGCCTGCGCTAGGCTGGCCATGCTCTTGGGGCACACCCAGAAACACTGTCGCCACTCTCCTAGCCCAGTGCCTCAGGGCACTTGCCCCATGGAGCCTTAGTCCAGCCCTGGTGCTGCCCTCTTGTGGACACCCAGCAGAATGCAGCTGAGCACAGGGATTCACAAGCTCCCAGTAGAGTCATCCCAGGCAAAGAGAGAAACCCCTTCCACTTGCAAAGCCAAATGGGGGATCCCCCCACCCCACAGGAAAGAACAGATGTCTAGGGCACTCTACGTCAATTTCAACCCTGCTGTCCACGGGCCACAATTCCTAGAGTTCTCCTCATTCCACAGAATCACTACACTCAACTATGGTCTTTGCCGCCACCTTGTGGACATACAGCAGAATGCAGCTGAGCTCCCCATGCCACTCCTCTTTGAGTCTACCCAGAAAATTACACACAGCATGGGAATAGCAAAGGAAAGAACCCATCTGAGGACCACCTGGGAGAATGCACAACAGAGTCCACAATCCAATGTGCCAATTCATACTTGAAAAACCACTTGTGCAGTGGAAACTTCCTTTGTCATAACACAACCCAGTTCCTAAGTCCCTGTGTCAGGAATAAAGAAACAACAGCGGTAATCTTAACTGAAACACACTTATGCACACTTACACACACACACACACACACACACACACACCTTCCCACAGAGACGTACACACTTGTCCCGAAAATAACTTGGATTGGAGTTGCTGTTTTGCACCCTAGCAAAAGGTCAAAGTTTCATGGGTGGAAGGGAGAAGTGTTAAGTGTCTGGCATATGAAGGTGAGAAATGCCTAGAGCAGATCGATAGTTACATGGACAACGAAGGGAGCATGGGTTGGAGGGACAGCTGGTGGAGCTGCCAGGGAACTATGTGGAATCCCAGGACCCTGTTTTGAACCCCTGGTCACACTTACCCAGCTAGGGTAAAGCTGGGCTAGTGACAAATCAGAGCTGCAGATGTCTCTCTGTCTCTCTTCCTGCTTGGGCCCTGCTCTCTCAATTTATGACTGTTTGCTTCTCCTCAATAAGAAAGTTACAAAGGATGTACAGAAATACAGGGGTAGTGGGAAAAATTACCCCCCCGTGCCCACTATTATATGGAACTGTTGACTGTAAACCATTCATCCCCCAAGAAAGAACAGAATAAATATTTTGAGGTTAAAAACATTGTAGGTTAAATAGTGAACATTCTCTAGCGCCATGCAATACTAATCCATTGTGCATTGGATGTCACTGTCAAAAACAGTGCAGTAGCAGTTGTAGTAGTGTGTAGTATCTGCAAAAGGAAATGTATTGTGTGTCAAAAGTTCCCTTCAATTATAAGAGAAAATCTATCAGGCAGAAGAAATGACCCCTCATGTGATATCGGACAAAATAAATAAATAAATAAATAAATATGCAAATAAATGGGAATGATCTAAGAGGATTTGAAAAAAATAAAAAATAAAAACAAACACCAAAGGAAGACCTGATGACAGCAGAAATATAGAAAACGTCTGCTGAGAAATAGAGGGCTGCTTCAAAAATTCCCTGACACACAGGGTCCAGGCAAATTACGAATTCCGTGAATGAAAAGAAACGCATACGATTTGAAGCTTACACTAGAAAATGGAGGCAAGTTCTGTGCTATGATAATTACAATAAGGATACTGATAGAAAGGCTATTGGAAATGCTCCTGGAAAGTTTATAATTTATAATTGTAGTGAATCCTGCTCCAACTATGTGACCAATTATTTATGAATAAGGAGGCTATTATAAATGCGGTAATTCTGCATTCAGATCAAATAAAAAGGTCAACAATTCTAAAAATGTCTGATATATATATATATGTATATGTACATATATGTATGTGTATCTTTATTATCAACTATGAGGGATACTGGCATGGCTATGAGGAGACAGAGTATGGCTTGTGCCAGAGAGACTTACAAAGCTGAGGCTCCAGAAACCTAGGTGAAATCGCCAACAAAACAATCCAGAGCTCAGCCGGGGCCTGGTGACTCGCTTTGTATATCTGGGCCTGTCAGTCAAATAATATAAAAGTAAAATATTAATGAGTGCAGACAGAGTGAGTGAGAGCCTGTGAGAGTCAGAGACAGAGAAGGCAAGAAGAGAAATAGAAGAGTTGGAAAGAGACCAGAAGTCCAAAAGCTCCCACTCTGTGTTCATACATGACAGGTTCAAACCTGGGTTGTCGAGATTGTAAGGCATCAGTCTCCTGTCCACAGACCCCAGACAACCCCAGCCTTCACCATATGTGTGTAGTATTTACGACAGGATATGTATTGTGAGTGTAAACTTCCCTTCAATTATAAGAGAAAAATCTATCAAGCAGAAGAATGGACCCCTCATGTAATATAGAACCAAATAAATAAATAAATAAATAAATATGCAAGTAAATGGGGGTTATCTAGGAGGATTTGAAACAAATGAAAAATAAAAACAAAAAGCACAAGAAGACCTGATGACAGCAGAAACATACAAACCATCTGCTGTGAATCAAGGGCTGCTTCAAAAGTTCCGAGACCCTTCAGAGTCCAGGGAAATTAAGATTTCGGGAGAATGAAAAGAAACTCATATGTATTGAAGCTTACACTAGAGAAAGGAGGCAAGTTCTGTACTATGATAATTAAAATAAGGATGCTGATAGAAATGCTATTAGAAATGCTACTGGAAGGTTCTATTATTTATAATTGTATTGAATCCTGCTCCAACTATGTGGCCAATTAGTAGGGAAAAAGGAACCTGTTGTAAATGTGTGAATTCTGATTAAGATCAATTACATAGGTTGACAATTCTAAAAATGACAGAGATATATATGTATATTTATATATGTATATGGATGTATATCTTTATTATAAAGTCTGAGAGATACTGCCATGGATATGAGGAGACAGAATATGGCTTAAGTCAGAGAGACTTACCAATCAGAGGCTCCAGTAGCCTAGGTGAAATCACAAACAAAACCAGCCAGAGCTCAGCAATGCTCTGGCCACTCTCTTTGTATATCTGGGCCTGTCAATAAAATAAGGATATAAGTAAAATATTCCTGAGTTCAGACAGAGTGAGAGAGAGCCTGTGAGAGTCAGAGACAGAGATGGCGAGAAGAGAAATAGAAGAGTTGGAAATAGACCAGAAGTCAAAAACCCCCTAGGCTGTGTTCATTCATGACAGGTTCAAACCTGGGTTGTAGAGATTGTCACGCAGCAGCTCTAATGCCCACAGACCCCAGACAACCCAAGCCTTCACCATATGTGTGTAGTATTTGCCCCAGGAAATGTATTGTGCATCAAAAGTTCCCTTCAGTTATAAGATAATCTCTCAAGCAGAAGAAATGATGCCACATGTGATACCTGACTAAATAAATAAATATGCAAATAAATGGGGATGATCTAGGAGGACTTGAAACAATAAAAATAAATAAAGACAAAAACCACAAGAAGACCTGATGACAGCAGAAACATAGAAACCATCTGCTGAGAAACAGAGGGCTGCTTCAAAAATTCCCTAACACTTCAGGGTCCAAGGACATTAAGATTTCCAGAGAAAGAAAACAAACACATATGTATTGAAGCTTACACTAGAAAAAGGAGGGAAGATCTGGGCCATGATAATTACAATAAGGATGCTAATAGAAACACAATTAGAAATGCTACTGGAAGGTTCTATTATTTATAATTGTATTGAATCCTGCTCCAACTATATGGCCAATTATTTCAGAAAAACTAGGCTGTTATAAATGTGGTAATTCTGAAAGAAGGTCAAATACATAGGTCGAACATTCTAAAAATGACAGATATATAAATCTATATGTACATATATACATGTATGTATATCTTTATTATAAACTCTGAGTGATACTGGCATGGAAATGAGGAGACAGAATATGGCTTGTGTCAGAAAGACTTACAAACTTAGGCTCCAGTAGCCTAGGTGAAATCGCCAACACAACAAGCCAGAGCTCAGCAGTGCTCTGGTAACTCTCTTTGTCTATCTGGGCCTGTCAGTAAAATAAGAATCTAAGTAAAATATTAATGAGTGAAGACAGAGTGTGTGAGAGCATGTGAGAGTTAGAGATAGAGAAGGTGAGAAGAGAAATAGATGAGTTGGAAAGAGACCAGAATTCAAAAACCTCCTACACTGTGTTCATTGATGACAGGTTCAAACCTGGCTTGTAGAGATTGTAAGACAGCAGCTCTCATGCCCACAGACCCCAGACAGCCCCAGCCTTCACCATAGGCTCTACTACCAACCTGACAGTAATGTGGGTGTGTGTGTGTGTGTGTCTGTCTGTCTGTTTGTGTGTGTCTGTGTGTGCTCAGAGATCACCTGTAGTAGTCTCAGAGCATGGGTGGCAAGGGAGCCAGCCTCTCCTGCAACTTATGTACAGAGAACCTATCTGGTCAGGGCAAGCCAGATAGCCCAGATTGTGGCTAAGCAAGAATGCATATGCAAAGGGACTCTCATGTCTCACTCTCCTGAGTTCCGAATCAATGCCATGCCTCACTATGATCCAAACACTGCCAATGGGGGAAGCTGGGGCACCCCTCAGAATTCAGGGGCTTGAGCCTGTCCAGTCACGTTTGGCTGCCTACTCAGCCTCCAGGCTCTCAGTCCACTGCTCAGGGCAGCAGATTCCAAGCCCAGAAAGTACCCAGAAAGGGCTGTGTTTCCACATAGATGGGAAGTGTGTTGAACCAAACAATAGTGGATGAACCCGGCCCCTTACACCTACCCTTTGGGTCCGGCTAAGGCAATTGCTCCTGTGGCCTCACATCCCTGCTCATGCTTCCTGGTGTCCACACATCACACTCTGAGAGATTCCCAGAAGTAGGCTTGCATGAGTGTCCCATACAATGTCGCTCTGTTTGCAGGAAGCACAAACTCCCCGGGCCCTTGCTATGGACAGACAAAAAAAGATGGATGCCTCCATTGGCCAAATTAGGGGCTTCCAGTCAAGATCACAGCCCCGCCCCTCACCTGAGGGCCTGGCTGCTGCTAATCAAGGCAATTGGAAACACCTTTTACACTTGGGCCCTGAGGACATACTCAGGAATCCCTCCAGGAGCTAGCAGGCTGGAAGACCTCCTGACCCCTGGATAGCTGTGCTCCTAGTTGGGCGGCCCTTCTGGCCAGTGGTGAAAATATTCCCTAGATACAAGAAAGAACTTCAGGTTTCAAAGGGATTTGAAACACCATGAGGCACTTGGAAAAGACATTTCACAGCCATCAAAACACCCTCTTTCTGAACACTGGAAGCTTCCGTTTTGCATGGGAAATCTGGACACTGGTGTGGCCATCAGTACCACAGATCCTTTCCATTTGGCTTAATAGAGGGAAAGCACAGTGTGTGTGCCAGGGGGATCGAGTTTCACTTCCCTTGACCGGGGCTCTCATGGAATAAGGACAAGGATGCTGTGCAGGAAGGTGAGGAGGGCTGCATTGAGGCTGAGTGTCAGCCTCAGGGCCCAGGAGAATGGCAATCAAGCACAGAGGGCCTGGACAGCTGCAGCTGGAGATGGACATATGCCTGGAACCTGCAGCAGCAACGCTGTCTCCGCAGTTCCCCTCTGTACTACACCATGTGCAGGAGACTAAATAATCCAAAGGGCAAAGAAAGGAAAATTTCAACACCAGGAAGGCTGAGTTCACGATGCATGCACTGACTTCCAGTAAGGGCCCAGTGAAGAAGGCACGTAGAGACAGTCAGAGAGACAGAATGACAGAGACAGACAAGGACTGAAATTCTGGCCCTGTGTTGATCAGTGCCAGAGCACTGAAGACAAACCCTCCATGCCCATGCATACTTCTTACAAGTGGCATTGCTATTTTATGTTTGTGAGGAAAGGTAACACTTAGAACATCTAGGTCTTAGCCACTCTGAGAAGCAACCCTTGGCCGGCAGCCCACTCTCCAAAACTGCCCTCGCCTCTCCAAATTCGAAGTAAGCATAGTGATGCTCCAGCCAAGATGCAGGCTGGCGTATTGCATCTCCCTGGTCCAGCCTCAGCCTGTCCTGTGTGCAGGGAACTGCACTATGTCTATTTCTTCTTTGATTTACAGTTTTGGGATAAGACTCGGTGGACAAAAAGAGCAAGAGGGAAGTAAATGATTTGGCAGTGGTAGTTTGTGCTGAGAGAGATTTGTAGAGTGATATACGATATGGCTCTGTGAGATGTCTCTCATGACTGTGGCTCAGAAGGGCCAGGTGTATCCACATTGCTACCCTAATCCAGAGCTGTGCAAGTCTCTAGCTAAAAAATATTTTCAGACCTCTACATGTTACATACATATATATATATATATATATATATAGAGAGAGAGAGAGAGAGAGAAAGAGAGAGAGAGACACTGATGTAGTCATTTTCTACAATGGATTCGATGTGACATTCACACAATTGATTGCTAAAACCTGGAGAGAAACTTTGCATCAGGAAAAGAATTGTCCAAAGGAATAAAATCTCCAAATCATTAGCTATATGCAGCTCCAACGGGACCGAGCGAAAAAGGCTCGAGAAGGAACTCATCCAGGAGACTCTCCACATGGACAGGCACCACAGGTTTCCTAGTCTGGCAACACAAACAGGGCAGCTGCTAGTTCCCAGTGCAAGCCTCAGGGCAAAAACCTCTCCCTCTTCAGTGTCTTTACATCTGAAAAGAAGAAAAGTGACCAAGGGCCAAGGAGAGCTGCCCTGGTGTCAATATTGAGCTGTAAATCAGAATGTGCCAAGTGTTTTGCACAAAATCACCTGTGCCACAGTGATTCTGTTGTTCTCTCTCTCTCTCTCCCTCCCTCAGACACACACACACACACACACACACACAAATCCACAGAGGCACAGGCACAAACGGAGTTATACACATGCGCACTGGACAGCTTCTGCAAGGCAGGGCCCTGGGCTGAACCCTGCTTCGCATTTCCTGGAAGCACGCCCAGCCTTTTAAGGCCAGCTCTGAGCTCCCATTGGCGGGATTCCTTCAGAAGGCCCGCCCACAGGGCGCCAGCCAGGCTCTGATAGGCCAGAGGCCTAGGCCACGCCCAGAACCCCACCAGCAATCTCATTGGCCAGTGTGCTTGGACACGCCCAGGAGGGTCCGGGCCCCTAGTCAGTGATTGGCCAGCGGCCTTGAGCACCGCCCACACGGCCCTGCAGCACGCTGATTGGGCAGCCTCCGGAAGGCCCGCCCACCAGCCACTTCCACTCGACTCTGATTGGCCTGGTGTCTCAGGGACACGCCCCCAGCCAGCCTTCTCTTGGCTCCCATTGGCGGGCTGCTGTCTGAGGGGCGCCCTCTGATAGGCCAGTTCCTAAGGCACGCCCAGGAAGGTCACCGCCCTTGCCCCATGATTGGCCAGCCTCCTGGGCTCCGCCCATGAGGCCCACACCAGGCGCTCATTGGACAGCCTCCCGAGGGCCCGCCCCCCAGGCACTTCCGCTGGACCCTGATTGGCTGACCTCCAGGGGTACGCCCACCCAGAGCCAGCACCCAGGCTCTCATTGGTGGGCTCCTCTCTGAGGCCCGCCCACGCAACTCCTCCTCTGTTCTCATTGGCCAGCTCTTGCTTCACGCCCCTGAGGGTGACGTTCCTCCTCTCTGATTGGCCAGCTGTCTCTATGAATACCCACTGGGCCCTCCCCTCAGGCTCATTGGGCACGGGCTCTGAGGCCCGCCCCCGGGGACTTTCTGCCATCCTCTGAAGGCCCTGTTTCTGCAAACACGACCCCCACAGCTCCTGTCTGGGCCCGTCCTTAGGACACTGCCTGCCTGCGCTAGGCTGGCCATGCTCTTGGGGCACACCCAGAAACACTGTCGCCACTCTCCTAGCCCAGTGCCTCAGGGCACTTGCCCCATGGAGCCTTAGTCCCGCCCTGGTGCTGCCCTCTTGTGGACACCCAGCAGAATGCAGCTGAGCACAGGGATTCACAAGCTCCCAGTAGAGTCATCCCAGGCAAAGAGAGAAACCCCTTCCACTTGCAAAGCCAAATGGGGGATCCCCCCACCCCACAGGAAAGAACAGATGTCTAGGGCACTCTACGTCAATTTCAACCCTGCTGTCCACGGGCCACAATTCCTAGAGTTCTCCTCATTCCACAGAATCACTACACTCAACTATGGTCTTTGCCGCCACCTTGTGGACATACAGCAGAATGCAGCTGAGCTCCCCATGCCACTCCTCTTTGAGTCTACCCAGAAAATTACACACAGCATGGGAATAGCAAAGGAAAGAACCCATCTGAGGACCACCTGGGAGAATGCACAACAGAGTCCACAATCCAATGTGCCAATTCATACTTGAAAAACCACTTGTGCAGTGGAAACTTCCTTTGTCATAACACAACCCAGTTCCTAAGTCCCTGTGTCAGGAATAAAGAAACAACAGCGGTAATCTTAACTGAAACACACTTATGCACACTTACACACACACACACACACACACACACACACACACACACACACCTTCCCACAGAGACGTACACACTTGTCCCAAAAATAACTTGGATTGGAGTTGCTGTTTTGCACCCTAGCAAAAGGTCAAAGTTTCATGGGTGGAAGGGAGAAGTGTTAAGTTTCTGGCATATGAAGGTGAGAAATGCCTAGAGCAGATCGATAGTTACATGGACAACGAAGGGAGCATGGGTTGGAGGAACAGCTGGTGGAGCTGCCAGGGAACTATGTGGAATCCCAAGACCCTGTTTTGAGCCCCTGGTCACACTTACCCAGCTAGGGAAAAGCTGGGCTAGTGACAAATCAGAGCTGCAGATGTCTCTCTGTCTCTCTTCCTGCTTGGGCCCTGCTCTCTCAATTTATGACTGTTTGCTTCTCCTCAATAAGAAAGTTACAAAGGATGTACAGAAATACAGGGGTAGTGGGAAAAATTACCCCACCATGTCCACTATTACATGGAACTGTTGACTGTAAACCATTCATCCCCCAAGAAAGAACAGAATAAATATTTGTGAGGTTAAAAACATTGTAGGTTAAATAGTGAACATTCTCTAGAGCCATGCAATACTAATCCATTGTGCATTGGATGTCACTGTCAAAAACAGTGCAGTAGCAGTTGTAGTAGTGTGTAGTATCTGCAAAAGGAAATGTATTGTGTGTCAAAAGTTCCCTTCAATTATAAGAGAAAATCTATCAGGCAGAAGAAATGACCCCTCATGTGATATCGGACGAAATAAATAAATAAATAAATATGCAAATAAATGGGAATGATCTAAGAGGATTTGAAAAAAATAAAAAAATAAAAACAAACACCACAGGAAGACCTGATGACAGCAGAAATATAGAAAACGTCTGCTGAGAAATAGAGGGCTGCTTCAAAAATTCCCTGACACACAGGGTCCAGGCAAATTACGAATTCCGTGAATGAAAAGAAACGCATACGATTTGAAGCTTACACTAGAAAATGGAGGCAAGTTCTGTGCTATGATAATTACAATAAGGATACTGATAGAAAGGCTATTGGAAATGCTCCTGGAAAGTTTATAATTTATAATTGTAGTGAATCCTGCTCCAACTATGTGACCAATTATTTATGAATAAGGAGGCTATTATAAATGCGGTAATTCTGCATTCAGATCAAATAAAAAGGTCAACAATTCTAAAAATGTCTGATATATATATATATGTATGTATATGTACATATATGTATGTGTATCTTTATTATCAACTATGAGGGATACTGGCATGGCTATGAGGAGACAGAGTATGGCTTGTGCCAGAGAGACTTACAAAGCTGAGGCTCCAGAAACCTAGGTGAAATCGCCAACAAAACAATCCAGAGCTCAGCCGGGCCCTGGTGACTCGCTTTGTATATCTGGGCCTGTCAGTCAAATAATATAAAAGTAAAATATTAATGAGTGCAGACAGAGTGAGTGAGAGCCTGTGAGAGTCAGAGACAGAGAAGGCAAGAAGAGAAATAGAAGAGTTGGAAAGAGACCAGAAGTCCAAAAGCTCCCACTCTGTGTTCATACATGACAGGTTCAAACCTGGGTTGTCGAGATTGTAAGGCATCAGTCTCCTGTCCACAGACCCCAGACAACCCCAGCCTTCACCATATGTGTGTAGTATTTACGACAGGATATGTATTGTGAGTGTAAACTTCCCTTCAATTATAAGAGAAAAATCTATCAAGCAGAAGAATGGACCCCTCATGTAATATAGAACCAAATAAATAAATAAATAAATAAATATGCAAGTAAATGGGGGTTATCTAGGAGGATTTGAAACAAATGAAAAATAAAAACAAAAAGCACAAGAAGACCTGATGACAGCAGAAACATAGAAACCATCTGCTGTGAATCAAGGGCTGCTTCAAAAGTTCCGAGACCCTTCAGAGTCCAGGGAAATTAAGATTTCGGGAGAATGAAAAGAAACTCATATTTATTGAAGCTTACACTAGAGAAAGGAGGCAAGTTCTGTACTATGATAATTAAAATAAGGATGCTGATAGAAATGCTATTAGAAATGCTACTGGAAGGTTCTATTATTTATAATTGTATTGAATCCTGCTCCAACTATGTGGCCAATTAGTAGGGAAAAAGGAACCTGTTGTAAATGTGTGAATTCTGATTAAGATCAATTACATAGGTTGACAATTCTAAAAATGACAGAGATATATATGTATATTTATATATGTATATGGATGTATATCTTTATTATAAAGTCTGAGAAATACTGCCATGGATATGAGGAGACAGAATATGGCTTAAGTCAGAGAGACTTACCAATCAGAGGCTCCAGTAGCCTAGGTGAAATCACAAACAAAACCAGCCAGAGCTCAGCAATGCTCTGGCCACTCTCTTTGTATATCTGGGCCTGTCAATAAAATAAGGATATAAGTAAAATATTCCTGAGTTCAGACAGAGTGAGAGAGAGCCTGTGAGAGTCAGAGACAGAGATGGCGAGAAGAGAAATAGAAGAGTTGGAAATAGACCAGAAGTCAAAAACCCCCTAGGCTGTGTTCATTCATGACAGGTTCAAACCTGGGTTGTAGAGATTGTCACGCAGCAGCTCTAATGCCCACAGACCCCAGACAACCCAAGCCTTCACCATATGTGTGTAGTATTTGCCCCAGGAAATGTATTGTGCATCAAAAGTTCCCTTCAGTTATAAGAGAAAATCTCTCAAGCAGAAGAAATGATGCCACATGTGATACCTGACTAAATAAATAAATATGCAAATAAATGGGGATGATCTAGGAGGACTTGAAACAATAAAAATAAATAAAGACAAAAACCACAAGAAGACCTGATGACAGCAGAAACATAGAAACCATCTGCTGAGAAACAGAGGGCTGCTTCAAAAATTCCCTAACACTTCAGGGTCCAAGGACATTAAGATTTCCAGAGAAAGAAAACAAACACATATGTATTGAAGCTTACACTAGAAAAAGGAGGGAAGATCTGGGCCATGATAATTACAATAAGGATGCTAATAGAAACACGATTAGAAATGCTACTGGAAGGTTCTATTATTTATAATTGTATTGAATCCTGCTCCAACTATATGGCCAATTATTTCAGAAAAACTAGGCTGTTATAAATGTGGTAATTCTGAAAGAAGGTCAAATACATAGGTCGAACATTCTAAAAATGACAGATATATAAATCTATATGTACATATATACATGTATGTATATCTTTATTATAAACTCTGAGTGATACTGGCATGGAAATGAGGAGACAGAATATGGCTTGTGTCAGAAAGACATACAAACTGAGGCTCCAGTAGCCTAGGTGAAATCGCCAACGCAACAAGCCAGAGCTCAGCAGTGCTCTGGTAACTCTCTTTGTCTATCTGGGCCTGTCAGTAAAATAAGAATCTAAGTAAAATATTAATGAGTGAAGACAGAGTGTGTGAGAGCATGTGAGAGTTAGAGATAGAGAAGGTGAGAAGAGAAATAGATGAGTTGGAAAGAGACCAGAATTCAAAAACCTCCTACACTGTGTTCATTGATGACAGGTTCAAACCTGGCTTGTAGAGATTGTAAGGCAGCAGCTCTCATGCCCACAGACCCCAGACAGCCCCAGCCTTCACCATAGGCTCTACTACCAACCTGACAGTAATGTGGGTGTGTGTGTGTGTGTGTGTGTGTGTGTGTCTGTCTGTCTGTTTGTGTGTGTGTGTGTGTGTGCTCAGAGATCACCTGTAGTAGTCTCAGAGCATGGGTGGCAAGGGAGCCAGCCTCTCCTGCAAGTTATGTACAGAGAACCTATCTGGTCAGGGCAAGCCAGCTAGCCCAGATTGTGGCTAAGCAAGAATGCATATGCAAAGGGACTCTCATGTCTCACTCTCCTGAGTTCCGAATCAATGCCATGCCTCACTATGATCCAAACACTGCCAATGGGGGAAGCTGGGGCACCCCTCAGAATTCAGGGGCTTGAGCCTGTCCAGTCACGTTTGGCTGCCTACTCAGCCTCCAGGCTCTCAGTCCACTGCTCAGGGCAGCAGATTACAAGCCCAGAAAGTACCCAGAAAGGGCTGTGTTTCCACATAGATGGGAAGTGTGTTGAACCAAACAATAGTGGATGAACCCGGCCCCTTACACCTACCCTTTGGGTCCGGCTAAGGCAATTGCTCCTGTGGCCTCACATCCCTGCTCATGCTTCCTGGTGTCCACACATCACACTCTGAGAGATTCCCAGAAGTAGGCTTGCATGAGTGTCCCATACAATGTCGCTCTGTTTGCAGGAAGCACAAACTCCCCGGGCCCTTGCTATGGACAGACAAAAAAAGATGGATGCCTCCATTGGCCAAATTAGGGGCTTCCAGTCAAGATCACAGCCCCGCCCCTCACCTGAGGGCCTGGCTGCTGCTAATCAAGGCAATTGGAAACACCTTTTACACTTGGGCCCTGAGGACATACTCAGGAATCCCTCCAGGAGCTAGCAGGCTGGAAGACCTCCTGACCCCTGGATAGCTGTGCTCCTAGTTGGGCGGCCCTTCTGGCCAGTGGTGAAAATATTCCCTAGATACAAGAAAGAACTTCAGGTTTCAAAGGGATTTGAAACACCATGAGGCACTTGGAAAAGACATTTCACAGCCATCAAAACACCCTCTTTCTGAACACTGGAAGCTTCCGTTTTGCATGGGAAATCTGGACACTGGTGTGGCCATCAGTACCACAGATCCTTTCCATTTGGCTTAATAGAGGGAAAGCACAGTGTGTGTGCCAGGGGGATCGAGTTTCACTTCCCTTGACCGGGGCTCTCATGGAATAAGGACAAGGATGCTGTGCAGGAAGGTGAGGAGGGCTGCATTGAGGCTGAGTGTCAGCCTCAGGGCCCTGGAGAATGGCAATCAAGCACAGAGGGCCTGGACAGCTGCAGCTGGAGATGGACATATGCCTGGAACCTGCAGCAGCAACGCTGTCTCCGCAGTTCCCCTCTGTACTACACCATGTGCAGGAGACTAAATAATCCAAAGGGCAAAGAAAGGAAAATTTCAACACCAGGAAGGCTGAGTTCACGATGCATGCACTGACTTCCAGTAAGGGCCCAGTGAAGAAGGCACGTAGAGACAGTCAGAGAGACAGAATGACAGAGACAGACAAGGACTGAAATTCTGGCCCTGTGTTGATCAGTGCCAGAGCACTGAAGACAAACCCTCCATGCCCATGCATACTTCTTACAAGTGGCATTGCTATTTTATGTTTGTGAGGAAAGGTAACACTTAGAACATCTAGGTCTTAGCCACTCTGAGAAGCAACCCTTGGCCGGCAGCCCACTCTCCAAAACTGCCCTCGCCTCTCCAAATTCGAAGTAAGCATAGTGATGCTCCAGCCAAGATGCAGGCTGGCGTAATGCATCTCCCTGGTCCAGCCTCAGCCTGTCCTGTGTGCAGGGAACTGCACTATGTCTATTTCTTCTTTGATTTACAGTTTTGGGATAAGACTCGGTGGACAAAAAGAGCAAGAGGGAAGTAGATGATTTGGCAGTGGTAGTTTGTGCTGAGAGAGATTTGTAGAGTGATATACGATATGGCTCTGTGAGATGTCTCTCATGACTGTGGCTCAGAAGGGCCAGGTGTATCCACATTGCTACCCTAATCCAGAGCTGTGCAAGTCTCTAGCTAAAAAATATTTTCAGACCTCTACATGTTACATACATATATATATATATATATAGAGAGAGAGAGAGAGAGAGAGAGAGAAAGAGAGAGAGACACTGATGTAGTCATTTTCTACAATGGATTCGATGTGACATTCACACAATTGATTGCTAAAACCTGGAGAGAAACTTTGCATCAGGAAAAGAATTGTCCAAAGGAATAAAATCTCCAAATCATTAGCTATATGCAGCTCCAACGGGACCGAGCGAAAAAGGCTCGAGAAGGAACTCATCCAGGAGACTCTCCACATGGACAGGCACCACAGGTTTCCTAGTCTGGCAACACAAACAGGGCAGCTGCTAGTTCCCAGTGCAAGCCTCAGGGCAAAAACCTCTCCCTCTTCAGTGTCTTTACATCTGAAAAGAAGAAAAGTGACCAAGGGCCAAGGAGAGCTGCCCTGGTGTCAATATTGAGCTGTAAATCAGAATGTGCCAAGTGTTTTGCACAAAATCACCTGTGCCACAGTGATTCTGTTGTTCTCTCTCTCTCTCTCCCTCCCTCAGACACACACACACACACACACACACACACACACACAAATCCACAGAGGCACAGGCACAAACGGAGTTATACACATGCGCACTGGACAGCTTCTGCAAGGCAGGGCCCTGGGCTGAACCCTGCTTCGCATTTCCTGGAAGCACGCCCAGCCTTTTAAGGCCAGCTCTGAGCTCCCATTGGCGGGATTCCTTCAGAAGGCCTGCCCACAGGGCGCCAGCCAGGCTCTGATAGGCCAGAGGCCTAGGCCACGCCCAGAACCCCACCAGCAATCTCATTGGCCAGTGTGCTTGGACACGCCCAGGAGGGTCCGGGCCCCTAGTCAGTGATTGGCCAGCGGCCTTGAGCACCGCCCACACGGCCCTGCAGCACGCTGATTGGGCAGCCTCCGGAAGGCCCGCCCACCAGCCACTTCCACTCGACTCTGATTGGCCTGGTGTCCCAGGGACAAGCCCCCAGCCAGCCTTCTCTTGGCTCCCATTGGCGGGCTGCTGTCTGAGGGGCGCCCTCTGATAGGCCAGTTCCTAAGGCACGCCCAGGAAGGTCACCGCCCTTGCCCCATGATTGGCCAGCCTCCTGGGCTCCGCCCATGAGGCCCACCCCAGGCGCTCATTGGACAGCCTCCCGAGGGCCCGCCCCCCAGGCACTTCCGCTGGACCCTGATTGGCTGACCTCCAGGGGTACGCCCACCCAGAGCCAGCACCCAGGCTCTCATTGGTGGGCTCCTCTCTGAGGCCCGCCCCCGCAACTCCTCCTCTGTTCTCATTGGCCAGCTCTTGCTTCACGCCCCTGAGGGTGACGTTCCTCCTCTCTGATTGGCCAGCTGTCTCTATGAATACCCACTGGGCCCTCCCCTCAGGCTCATTGGGCACGGGCTCTGAGGCCCGCCCCTGGGGACTTTCTGCCATCCTCTGAAGGCCCTGTTTCTGCAAACACGACCCCCACAGCTCCTGTCTGGGCCCGTCCTTAGGACACTGCCTGCCTGCGCTAGGCTGGCCATGCTCTTGGGGCACACCCAGAAACACTGTCGCCACTCTCCTAGCCCAGTGCCTCAGGGCACTTGCCCCATGGAGCCTTAGTCCAGCCCTGGTGCTGCCCTCTTGTGGACACCCAGCAGAATGCAGCTGAGCACAGGGATTCACAAGCTCCCAGTAGAGTCATCCCAGGCAAAGAGAGAAACCCCTTCCACTTGCAAAGCCAAATGGGGGATCCCCCCACCCCACAGGAAAGAACAGATGTCTAGGGCACTCTACGTCAATTTCAACCCTGCTGTCCACGGGCCACAATTCCTAGAGTTCTCCTCATTCCACAGAATCACTACACTCAACTATGGTCTTTGCCGCCACCTTGTGGACATACAGCAGAATGCAGCTGAGCTCCCCATGCCACTCCTCTTTGAGTCTACCCAGAAAATTACACACAGCATGGGAATAGCAAAGGAAAGAACCCATCTGAGGACCACCTGGGAGAATGCACAACAGAGTCCACAATCCAATGTGCCAATTCATACTTGAAAAACCACTTGTGCAGTGGAAACTTCCTTTGTCATAACACAACCCAGTTCCTAAGTCCCTGTGTCAGGAATAAAGAAACAACAGCGGTAATCTTAACTGAAACACACTTATGCACACTTACACACACACACACACACACACACACCTTCCCACAGAGACGTACACACTTGTCCCGAAAATAACTTGGATTGGAGTTGCTGTTTTGCACCCTAGCAAAAGGTCAAAGTTTCATGGGTGGAAGGGAGAAGTGTTAAGTGTCTGGCATATGAAGGTGAGAAATGCCTAGAGCAGATCGATAGTTACATGGACAACGAAGGGAGCATGGGTTGGAGGGACAGCTGGTGGAGCTGCCAGGGAACTATGTGGAATCCCAGGACCCTGTTTTGAGCCCCTGGTCACACTTACCCAGCTAGTGTAAAGCTGGGCTAGTGACAAATCAGAGCTGCAGATGTCTCTCTGTCTCTCTTCCTGCTTGGGCCCTGCTCTCTCAATTTATGACTGTTTGCTTCTCCTCAATAAGAAAGTTACAAAGGATGTACAGAAATACAGGGGTAGTGGGAAAAATTACCCCCCCGTGCCCACTATTATATGGAACTGTTGACTGTAAACCATTCATCCCCCAAGAAAGAACAGAATAAATATTTTGAGGTTAAAAACATTGTAGGTTAAATAGTGAACATTCTCTAGCGCCATGCAATACTAATCCATTGTGCATTGGATGTCACTGTCAAAAACAGTGCAGTAGCAGTTGTAGTAGTGTGTAGTATCTGCAAAAGGAAATGTATTGTGTGTCAAAAGTTCCCTTCAATTATAAGAGAAAATCTATCAGGCAGAAGAAATGACCCCTCATGTGATATCGGACAAAATAAATAAATAAATAAATAAATATGCAAATAAATGGGAATGATCTAAGAGGATTTGAAAAAAATAAAAAATAAAAACAAACACCAAAGGAAGACCTGATGACAGCAGAAATATAGAAAACGTCTGCTGAGAAATAGAGGGCTGCTTCAAAAATTCCCTGACACACAGGGTCCAGGCAAATTACGAATTCCGTGAATGAAAAGAAACGCATACGATTTGAAGCTTACACTAGAAAATGGAGGCAAGTTCTGTGCTATGATAATTACAATAAGGATACTGATAGAAAGGCTATTGGAAATGCTCCTGGAAAGTTTATAATTTATAATTGTAGTGAATCCTGCTCCAACTATGTGACCAATTATTTATGAATAAGGAGGCTATTATAAATGCGGTAATTCTGCATTCAGATCAAATAAAAAGGTCAACAATTCTAAAAATGTCTGATATATATATATATGTATATGTACATATATGTATGTGTATCTTTATTATCAACTATGAGGGATACTGGCATGGCTATGAGGAGACAGAGTATGGCTTGTGCCAGAGAGACTTACAAAGCTGAGGCTCCAGAAACCTAGGTGAAATCGCCAACAAAACAATCCAGAGCTCAGCCGGGGCCTGGTGACTCGCTTTGTATATCTGGGCCTGTCAGTCAAATAATATAAAAGTAAAATATTAATGAGTGCAGACAGAGTGAGTGAGAGCCTGTGAGAGTCAGAGACAGAGAAGGCAAGAAGAGAAATAGAAGAGTTGGAAAGAGACCAGAAGTCCAAAAGCTCCCACTCTGTGTTCATACATGACAGGTTCAAACCTGGGTTGTCGAGATTGTAAGGCATCAGTCTCCTGTCCACAGACCCCAGACAACCCCAGCCTTCACCATATGTGTGTAGTATTTACGACAGGATATGTATTGTGAGTGTAAACTTCCCTTCAATTATAAGAGAAAAATCTATCAAGCAGAAGAATGGACCCCTCATGTAATATAGAACCAAATAAATAAATAAATAAATAAATATGCAAGTAAATGGGGGTTATCTAGGAGGATTTGAAACAAATGAAAAATAAAAACAAAAAGCACAAGAAGACCTGATGACAGCAGAAACATACAAACCATCTGCTGTGAATCAAGGGCTGCTTCAAAAGTTCCGAGACCCTTCAGAGTCCAGGGAAATTAAGATTTCGGGAGAATGAAAAGAAACTCATATGTATTGAAGCTTACACTAGAGAAAGGAGGCAAGTTCTGTACTATGATAATTAAAATAAGGATGCTGATAGAAATGCTATTAGAAATGCTACTGGAAGGTTCTATTATTTATAATTGTATTGAATCCTGCTCCAACTATGTGGCCAATTAGTAGGGAAAAAGGAACCTGTTGTAAATGTGTGAATTCTGATTAAGATCAATTACATAGGTTGACAATTCTAAAAATGACAGAGATATATATGTATATTTATATATGTATATGGATGTATATCTTTATTATAAAGTCTGAGAGATACTGCCATGGATATGAGGAGACAGAATATGGCTTAAGTCAGAGAGACTTACCAATCAGAGGCTCCAGTAGCCTAGGTGAAATCACAAACAAAACCAGCCAGAGCTCAGCAGTGCTCTGGCCACTCTCTTTGTATATCTGGGCCTGTCAATAAAATAAGGATATAAGTAAAATATTCCTGAGTTCAGACAGAGTGAGAGAGAGCCTGTGAGAGTCAGAGACAGAGATGGCGAGAAGAGAAATAGAAGAGTTGGAAATAGACCAGAAGTCAAAAACCCCCTAGGCTGTGTTCATTCATGACAGGTTCAAACCTGGGTTGTAGAGATTGTCACGCAGCAGCTCTAATGCCCACAGACCCCAGACAACCCAAGCCTTCACCATATGTGTGTAGTATTTGCCCCAGGAAATGTATTGTGCATCAAAAGTTCCCTTCAGTTATAAGAGAAAATCTCTCAAGCAGAAGAAATGATGCCACATGTGATACCTGACTAAATAAATAAATATGCAAATAAATGGGGATGATCTAGGAGGACTTGAAACAATAAAAATAAATAAAGACAAAAACCACAAGAAGACCTGATGACAGCAGAAACATAGAAACCATCTGCTGAGAAACAGAGGGCTGCTTCAAAAATTCCCTAACACTTCAGGGTCCAGGGACATTAAGATTTCCGGAGAAAGAAAACAAACACATACGTATTGAAGCTTACACTAGAAAAAGGAGGGAAGATCTGGGCCATGATAATTACAATAAGGATGCTAATAGAAACACGATTAGAAATGCTACTGGAAGGTTCTATTATTTATAATTGTATTGAATCCTGCTCCAACTATATGGCCAATTATTTCAGAAAAACTAGGCTGTTATAAATGTGGTAATTCTGAAAGAAGGTCAAATACATAGGTCGAACATTCTAAAAATGACAGATATATAAATCTATATGTACATATATACATGTATGTATATCTTTATTATAAACTCTGAGTGATACTGGCATGGAAATGAGGAGACAGAATATGGCTTGTGTCAGAAAGACTTACAAACTGAGGCTCCAGTAGCCTAGGTGAAATCGCCAACGCAACAAGCCAGAGCTCAGCAGTGCTCTGGTAACTCTCTTTGTCTATCTGGGCCTGTCAGTAAAATAAGAATCTAAGTAAAATATTAATGAGTGAAGACAGAGTGTGTGAGAGCATGTGAGAGTTAGAGATAGAGAAGGTGAGAAGAGAAATAGATGAGTTGGAAAGAGACCAGAATTCAAAAACCTCCTACACTGTGTTCATTGATGACAGGTTCAAACCTGGCTTGTAGAGATTGTAAGGCAGCAGCTCTCATGCCCACAGACCCCAGACAGCCCCAGCCTTCACCATAGGCTCTACTACCAACCTGACAGTAATGTGGGTGTGTGTGTGTGTGTGTGTGTGTGTGTCTGTCTGTCTGTTTGTGTGTGTGTGTGTGTGCTCAGAGATCACCTGTAGTAGTCTCAGAGCATGGGTGGCAAGGGAGCCAGCCTCTCCTGCAACTTATGTACAGAGAACCTATCTGGTCAGGGCAAGCCAGCTAGCCCAGATTGTGGCTAAGCAAGAATGCATATGCAAAGGGACTCTCATGTCTCACTCTCCTGAGTTCCGAATCAATGCCATGCCTCACTATGATCCAAACACTGCCAATGGGGGAAGCTGGGGCACCCCTCAGAATTCAGGGGCTTGAGCCTGTCCAGTCACGTTTGGCTGCCTACTCAGCCTCCAGGCTCTCAGTCCACTGCTCAGGGCAGCAGATTACAAGCCCAGAAAGTACCCAGAAAGGGCTGTGTTTCCACATAGATGGGAAGTGTGTTGAACCAAACAATAGTGGATGAACCCGGCCCCTTACACCTACCCTTTGGGTCCGGCTAAGGCAATTGCTCCTGTGGCCTCACATCCCTGCTCATGCTTCCTGGTGTCCACACATCACACTCTGAGAGATTCCCAGAAGTAGGCTTGCATGAGTGTCCCATACAATGTCGCTCTGTTTGCAGGAAGCACAAACTCCCCGGGCCCTTGCTATGGACAGACAAAAAAAGATGGATGCCTCCATTGGCCAAATTAGGGGCTTCCAGTCAAGATCACAGCCCCGCCCCTCACCTGAGGGCCTGGCTGCTGCTAATCAAGGCAATTGGAAACACCTTTTACACTTGGGCCCTGAGGACATACTCAGGAATCCCTCCAGGAGCTAGCAGGCTGGAAGACCTCCTGACCCCTGGATAGCTGTGCTCCTAGTTGGGCGGCCCTTCTGGCCAGTGGTGAAAATATTCCCTAGATACAAGAAAGAACTTCAGGTTTCAAAGGGATTTGAAACACCATGAGGCACTTGGAAAAGACATTTCACAGTCATCAAAACACCCTCTTTCTGAACACTGGAAGCTTCCGTTTTGCATGGGAAATCTGGACACTGGTGTGGCCATCAGTACCACAGATCCTTTCCATTTGGCTTAATAGAGGGAAAGCACAGTGTGTGTGCCAGGGGGATCGAGTTTCACTTCCCTTGACCGGGGCTCTCATGGAATAAGGACAAGGATGCTGTGCAGGAAGGTGAGGAGGGCTGCATTGAGGCTGAGTGTCAGCCTCAGGGCCCTGGAGAATGGCAATCAAGCACAGAGGGCCTGGACAGCTGCAGCTGGAGATGGACATATGCCTGGAACCTGCAGCAGCAACGCTGTCTCCGCAGTTCCCCTCTGTACTACACCATGTGCAGGAGACTAAATAATCCAAAGGGCAAAGAAAGGAAAATTTCAACACCAGGAAGGCTGAGTTCACGATGCATGCACTGACTTCCAGTAAGGGCCCAGTGAAGAAGGCACGTAGAGACAGTCAGAGAGACAGAATGACAGAGACAGACAAGGACTGAAATTCTGGCCCTGTGTTGATCAGTGCCAGAGCACTGAAGACAAACCCTCCATGCCCATGCATACTTCTTACAAGTGGCATTGCTATTTTATGTTTGTGAGGAAAGGTAACACTTAGAACATCTAGGTCTTAGCCACTCTGAGAAGCAACCCTTGGCCGGCAGCCCACTCTCCAAAACTGCCCTCGCCTCTCCAAATTCGAAGTAAGCATAGTGATGCTCCAGCCAAGATGCAGGCTGGCGTAATGCATCTCCCTGGTCCAGCCTCAGCCTGTCCTGTGTGCAGGGAACTGCACTATGTCTATTTCTTCTTTGATTTACAGTTTTGGGATAAGACTCGGTGGACAAAAAGAGCAAGAGGGAAGTAGATGATTTGGCAGTGGTAGTTTGTGCTGAGAGAGATTTGTAGAGTGATATACGATATGGCTCTGTGAGATGTCTCTCATGACTGTGGCTCAGAAGGGCCAGGTGTATCCACATTGCTACCCTAATCCAGAGCTGTGCAAGTCTCTAGCTAAAAAATATTTTCAGACCTCTACATGTTACATACATATATATATATATATATATATATAGAGAGAGAGAGAGAGAGAGAAAGAGAGAGAGACACTGATGTAGTCATTTTCTACAATGGATTCGATGTGACATTCACACAATTGATTGCTAAAACCTGGAGAGAAACTTTGCATCAGGAAAAGAATTGTCCAAAGGAATAAAATCTCCAAATCATTAGCTATATGCAGCTCCAACGGGACCGAGCGAAAAAGGCTCGAGAAGGAACTCATCCAGGAGACTCTCCACATGGACAGGCACCACAGGTTTCCTAGTCTGGCAACACAAACAGGGCAGCTGCTAGTTCCCAGTGCAAGCCTCAGGGCAAAAACCTCTCCCTCTTCAGTGTCTTTACATCTGAAAAGAAGAAAAGTGACCAAGGGCCAAGGAGAGCTGCCCTGGTGTCAATATTGAGCTGTAAATCAGAATGTGCCAAGTGTTTTGCACAAAATCACCTGTGCCACAGTGATTCTGTTGTTCTCTCTCTCTCTCTCCCTCCCTCAGACACACACACACACACACACACACACACACAAATCCACAGAGGCACAGGCACAAACGGAGTTATACACATGCGCACTGGACAGCTTCTGCAAGGCAGGGCCCTGGGCTGAACCCTGCTTCGCATTTCCTGGAAGCACGCCCAGCCTTTTAAGGCCAGCTCTGAGCTCCCATTGGCGGGATTCCTTCAGAAGGCCTGCCCACAGGGCGCCAGCCAGGCTCTGATAGGCCAGAGGCCTAGGCCACGCCCAGAACCCCACCAGCAATCTCATTGGCCAGTGTGCTTGGACACGCCCAGGAGGGTCCGGGCCCCTAGTCAGTGATTGGCCAGCGGCCTTGAGCACCGCCCACACGGCCCTGCAGCACGCTGATTGGGCAGCCTCCGGAAGGCCCGCCCACCAGCCACTTCCACTCGACTCTGATTGGCCTGGTGTCCCAGGGACAAGCCCCCAGCCAGCCTTCTCTTGGCTCCCATTGGCGGGCTGCTGTCTGAGGGGCGCCCTCTGATAGGCCAGTTCCTAAGGCACGCCCAGGAAGGTCACCGCCCTTGCCCCATGATTGGCCAGCCTCCTGGGCTCCGCCCATGAGGCCCACCCCAGGCGCTCATTGGACAGCCTCCCGAGGGCCCGCCCCCCAGGCACTTCCGCTGGACCCTGATTGGCTGACCTCCAGGGGTACGCCCACCCAGAGCCAGCACCCAGGCTCTCATTGGTGGGCTCCTCTCTGAGGCCCGCCCCCGCAACTCCTCCTCTGTTCTCATTGGCCAGCTCTTGCTTCACGCCCCTGAGGGTGACGTTCCTCCTCTCTGATTGGCCAGCTGTCTCTATGAATACCCACTGGGCCCTCCCCTCAGGCTCATTGGGCACGGGCTCTGAGGCCCGCCCCTGGGGACTTTCTGCCATCCTCTGAAGGCCCTGTTTCTGCAAACACGACCCCCACAGCTCCTGTCTGGGCCCGTCCTTAGGACACTGCCTGCCTGCGCTAGGCTGGCCATGCTCTTGGGGCACACCCAGAAACACTGTCGCCACTCTCCTAGCCCAGTGCCTCAGGGCACTTGCCCCATGGAGCCTTAGTCCAGCCCTGGTGCTGCCCTCTTGTGGACACCCAGCAGAATGCAGCTGAGCACAGGGATTCACAAGCTCCCAGTAGAGTCATCCCAGGCAAAGAGAGAAACCCCTTCCACTTGCAAAGCCAAATGGGGGATCCCCCCACCCCACAGGAAAGAACAGATGTCTAGGGCACTCTACGTCAATTTCAACCCTGCTGTCCACGGGCCACAATTCCTAGAGTTCTCCTCATTCCACAGAATCACTACACTCAACTATGGTCTTTGCCGCCACCTTGTGGACATACAGCAGAATGCAGCTGAGCTCCCCATGCCACTCCTCTTTGAGTCTACCCAGAAAATTACACACAGCATGGGAATAGCAAAGGAAAGAACCCATCTGAGGACCACCTGGGAGAATGCACAACAGAGTCCACAATCCAATGTGCCAATTCATACTTGAAAAACCACTTGTGCAGTGGAAACTTCCTTTGTCATAACACAACCCAGTTCCTAAGTCCCTGTGTCAGGAATAAAGAAACAACAGCGGTAATCTTAACTGAAACACACTTATGCACACTTACACACACACACACACACACACACACACACCTTCCCACAGAGACGTACACACTTGTCCCGAAAATAACTTGGATTGGAGTTGCTGTTTTGCACCCTAGCAAAAGGTCAAAGTTTCATGGGTGGAAGGGAGAAGTGTTAAGTGTCTGGCATATGAAGGTGAGAAATGCCTAGAGCAGATCGATAGTTACATGGACAACGAAGGGAGCATGGGTTGGAGGAACAGCTGGTGGAGCTGCCAGGGAACTATGTGGAATCCCAGGACCCTGTTTTGAGCCCCTGGTCACACTTACCCAGCTAGGGTAAAGCTGGGCTAGTGACAAATCAGAGCTGCAGATGTCTCTCTGTCTCTCTTCCTGCTTGGGCCCTGCTCTCTCAATTTATGACTGTTTGCTTCTCCTCAATAAGAAAGTTACAAAGGATGTACAGAAATACAGGGGTAGTGGGAAAAATTACCCCCCCGTGCCCACTATTATATGGAACTGTTGACTGTAAACCATTCATCCCCCAAGAAAGAACAGAATAAATATTTTGAGGTTAAAAACATTGTAGGTTAAATAGTGAACATTCTCTAGCGCCATGCAATACTAATCCATTGTGCATTGGATGTCACTGTCAAAAACAGTGCAGTAGCAGTTGTAGTAGTGTGTAGTATCTGCAAAAGGAAATGTATTGTGTGTCAAAAGTTCCCTTCAATTATAAGAGAAAATCTATCAGGCAGAAGAAATGACCCCTCATGTGATATCGGACAAAATAAATAAATAAATAAATAAATATGCAAATAAATGGGAATGATCTAAGAGGATTTGAAAAAAATAAAAAATAAAAACAAACACCAAAGGAAGACCTGATGACAGCAGAAATATAGAAAACGTCTGCTGAGAAATAGAGGGCTGCTTCAAAAATTCCCTGACACACAGGGTCCAGGCAAATTACGAATTCCGTGAATGAAAAGAAACGCATACGATTTGAAGCTTACACTAGAAAATGGAGGCAAGTTCTGTGCTATGATAATTACAATAAGGATACTGATAGAAAGGCTATTGGAAATGCTCCTGGAAAGTTTATAATTTATAATTGTAGTGAATCCTGCTCCAACTATGTGACCAATTATTTATGAATAAGGAGGCTATTATAAATGCGGTAATTCTGCATTCAGATCAAATAAAAAGGTCAACAATTCTAAAAATGTCTGATATATATATATATGTATATGTACATATATGTATGTGTATCTTTATTATCAACTATGAGGGATACTGGCATGGCTATGAGGAGACAGAGTATGGCTTGTGCCAGAGAGACTTACAAAGCTGAGGCTCCAGAAACCTAGGTGAAATCGCCAACAAAACAATCCAGAGCTCAGCCGGGGCCTGGTGACTCGCTTTGTATATCTGGGCCTGTCAGTCAAATAATATAAAAGTAAAATATTAATGAGTGCAGACAGAGTGAGTGAGAGCCTGTGAGAGTCAGAGACAGAGAAGGCAAGAAGAGAAATAGAAGAGTTGGAAAGAGACCAGAAGTCCAAAAGCTCCCACTCTGTGTTCATACATGACAGGTTCAAACCTGGGTTGTCGAGATTGTAAGGCATCAGTCTCCTGTCCACAGACCCCAGACAACCCCACCCTTCACCATATGTGTGTAGTATTTACGACAGGTTATGTATTGTGAGTGTAAACTTCCCTTCAATTATAAGAGAAAAATCTATCAAGCAGAAGAATGGACCCCTCATGTAATATAGAACCAAATAAATAAATAAATAAATAAATAAATATGCAAATAAATGGGGGTTATCTAGGAGGATTTGAAACAAATGAAAAATAAAAACAAAAAAGCACAAGAAGACCTGATGACAGCAGAAACATACAAACCATCTGCTGTGAATCAAGGGCTGCTTCAAAAGTTCCGAGACCCTTCAGAGTCCAGGGAAATTAAGATTTCGGGAGAATGAAAAGAAACTCATATGTATTGAAGCTTACACTAGAGAAAGGAGGCAAGTTCTGTACTATGATAATTAAAATAAGGATGCTGATAGAAATGCTATTAGAAATGCTACTGGAAGGTTCTATTATTTATAATTGTATTGAATCCTGCTCCAACTATGTGGCCAATTAGTAGGGAAAAAGGAACCTGTTGTAAATGTGTGAATTCTGATTAAGATCAATTACATAGGTTGACAATTCTAAAAATGACAGAGATATATATGTATATTTATATATGTATATGGATGTATATCTTTATTATAAAGTCTGAGAGATACTGCCATGGATATGAGGAGACAGAATATGGCTTAAGTCAGAGAGACTTACCAATCAGAGGCTCCAGTAGCCTAGGTGAAATCACAAACAAAACCAGCCAGAGCTCAGCAGTGCTCTGGCCACTCTCTTTGTATATCTGGGCCTGTCAATAAAATAAGGATATAAGTAAAATATTCCTGAGTTCAGACAGAGTGAGAGAGAGCCTGTGAGAGTCAGAGACAGAGATGGCGAGAAGAGAAATAGAAGAGTTGGAAATAGACCAGAAGTCAAAAACCCCCTAGGCTGTGTTCATTCATGACAGGTTCAAACCTGGGTTGTAGAGATTGTCACGCAGCAGCTCTAATGCCCACAGACCCCAGACAACCCAAGCCTTCACCATATGTGTGTAGTATTTGCCCCAGGAAATGTATTGTGCATCAAAAGTTCCCTTCAGTTATAAGAGAAAATCTCTCAAGCAGAAGAAATGATGCCACATGTGATACCTGACTAAATAAATAAATATGCAAATAAATGGGGATGATCTAGGAGGACTTGAAACAATAAAAATAAATAAAGACAAAAACCACAAGAAGACCTGATGACAGCAGAAACATAGAAACCATCTGCTGAGAAACAGAGGGCTGCTTCAAAAATTCCCTAACACTTCAGGGTCCAGGGACATTAAGATTTCCGGAGAAAGAAAACAAACACATACGTATTGAAGCTTACACTAGAAAAAGGAGGGAAGATCTGGGCCATGATAATTACAATAAGGATGCTAATAGAAACACGATTAGAAATGCTACTGGAAGGTTCTATTATTTATAATTGTATTGAATCCTGCTCCAACTATATGGCCAATTATTTCAGAAAAACTAGGCTGTTATAAATGTGGTAATTCTGAAAGAAGGTCAAATACATAGGTCGAACATTCTAAAAATGACAGATATATAAATCTATATGTACATATATACATGTATGTATATCTTTATTATAAACTCTGAGTGATACTGGCATGGAAATGAGGAGACAGAATATGGCTTGTGTCAGAAAGACTTACAAACTGAGGCTCCAGTAGCCTAGGTGAAATCGCCAACACAACAAGCCAGAGCTCAGCAGTGCTCTGGTAACTCTCTTTGTCTATCTGGGCCTGTCAGTAAAATAAGAATCTAAGTAAAATATTAATGAGTGAAGACAGAGTGTGTGAGAGCATGTGAGAGTTAGAGATAGAGAAGGCGAGAAGAGAAATAGATGAGTTGGAAAGAGACCAGAATTCAAAAACCTCCTACACTGTGTTCATTGATGACAGGTTCAAACCTGGCTTGTAGAGATTGTAAGGCAGCAGCTCTCATGCCCACAGACCCCAGACAGCCCCAGCCTTCACCATAGGCTCTACTACCAACCTGACAGTAATGTGTGTGTGTGTGTGTGTGTGTGTGTCTGTCTGTCTGTCTGTTTGTGTGTGTGTGTGTGTGCTCAGAGATCACCTGTAGTAGTCTCAGAGCATGGGTGGCAAGGGAGCCAGCCTCTCCTGCAACTTATGTACAGAGAACCTATCTGGTCAGGGCAAGCCAGCTAGCCCAGATTGTGGCTAAGCAAGAATGCATATGCAAAGGGACTCTCATGTCTCACTCTCCTGAGTTCCGAATCAATGCCATGCCTCACTATGATCCAAACACTGCCAATGGGGGAAGCTGGGGCACCCCTCAGAATTCAGGGGCTTGAGCCTGTCCAGTCACGTTTGGCTGCCTACTCAGCCTCCAGGCTCTCAGTCCACTGCTCAGGGCAGCAGATTACAAGCCCAGAAAGTACCCAGAAAGGGCTGTGTTTCCACATAGATGGGAAGTGTGTTGAACCAAACAATAGTGGATGAACCCGGCCCCTTACACCTACCCTTTGGGTCCGGCTAAGGCAATTGCTCCAGTGGCCTCACATCCCTGCTCATGCTTCCTGGTGTCCACACATCACACTCTGAGAGATTCCCAGAAGTAGGCTTGCATGAGTGTCCCATACAATGTCGCTCTGTTTGCAGGAAGCACAAACTCCCCGGGCCCTTGCTATGGACAGACAAAAAAAGATGGATGCCTCCATTGGCCAAATTAGGGGCTTCCAGTCAAGATCACAGCCCCGCCCCTCACCTGAGGGCCTGGCTGCTGCTAATCAAGGCAATTGGAAACACCTTTTACACTTGGGCCCTGAGGACATACTCAGGAATCCCTCCAGGAGCTAGCAGGCTGGAAGACCTCCTGACCCCTGGATAGCTGTGCTCCTCGTTGGGCGGCCCTTCTGGCCAGTGGTGAAAATATTCCCTAGATACAAGAAAGAACTTCAGGTTTCAAAGGGATTTGAAACACCATGAGGCACTTGGAAAAGACATTTCTCAGCCATCAAAACACCCTCTTTCTGAACACTGGAAGCTTCCGTTTTGCATGGAAAAATCTGGACACTGGTGTGGCCATCAGTACCACAGATCCTTTCCATTTGGCTTAATAGAGGGAAAGCACAGTGTGTGTGCCAGGGGGATCGAGTTTCACTTCCCTTGACCGGGGCTCTCATGGAATAAGGACAAGGATGCTGTGCAGGAAGGTGAGGAGGGCTGCATTGAGGCTGAGTGTCAGCCTCAGGGCCCTGCAGAATGGCAGTCAAGCACAGAGGGCCTGGACAGCTGCAGCTGGAGATGGACATATGCCTGGAACCTGCAGCAGCAACGCTGTCTCCGCAGTTCCCCTCTGTACTACACCATGTGCAGGAGACTAAATAATCCAAAGGGCAAAGAAAGGAAAATTTCAACACCAGGAAGGCTGAGTTCACGATGCATGCACTGACTTCCAGTAAGGGCCCAGTGAAGAAGGCACGTAGAGACAGTCAGAGAGACAGAATGACAGAGACAGACAAGGACTGAAATTCTGGCCCTGTGTTGATCAGTGCCAGAGCACGGAAGACAAACCCTCCATGCCCATGCATACTTCTTACAAGTGGCATTGCTATTTTATGTTTGTGAGGAAAGGTAACACTTAGAACATCTAGGTCTTAGCCACTCTGAGAAGCAACCCTTGGCCGGCAGCCCACTCTCCAAAACTGCCCTCGCCTCTCCAAATTCGAAGTAAGCATAGTGATGCTCCAGCCAAGATGCAGGCTGGCGTATTGCATCTCCCTGGTCCAGCCTCAGCCTGTCCTGTGTGCAGGGAACTGCACTATGTCTATTTCTTCTTTGATTTACAGTTTTGGGATAAGACTCGGTGGACAAAAAGAGCAAGAGGGAAGTAGATGATTTGGCAGTGGTAGTTTGTGCTGAGAGAGATTTGTAGAGTGATATACGATATGGCTCTGTGAGATGTCTCTCATGACTGTGGCTCAGAAGGGCCAGGTGTATCCACATTGCTACCCTAATCCAGAGCTGTGCAGGTCTCTAGCTAAAAAATATTTTCTGACCTCTACATGTTACATACATATATATATAGAGAGAGAGAGATAGAGAGAGAGAGAGAAAGAGAGAGAGAGACACTGATGTAGTCATTTTCTACAATGGATTCGATGTGACATTCACACAATTGATTGCTAAAACCTGGAGAGAAACTTTGCATCAGGAAAAGAATTGTCCAAAGGAATAAAATCTCCAAATCATTAGCTATATGCAGCTCCAACGGGACCGAGCGAAAAAGGCTCGAGAAGGAACTCATCCAGGAGACTCTCCACATGGACAGGCACCACAGGTTTCCTAGTCTGGCAACACAAACAGGGCAGCTGCTAGTTCCCAGTGCAAGCCTCAGGGCAAAAACCTCTCCCTCTTCAGTGTCTTTACATCTGAAAAGAAGAAAAGTGACCAAGGGCCAAGGAGAGCTGCCCTGGTGTCAATATTGAGCTGTAAATCAGAATGTGCCAAGTGTTTTGCACAAAATCACCTGTGCCACAGTGATTCTGTTGTTCTCTCTCTCTCTCCCTCCCTCAGACACACACACACACACACACACACACACACAAATCCACAGAGGCACAGGCACAAACGGAGTTATACACATGCGCACTGGACAGCTTCTGCAAGGCAGGGCCCTGGGCTGAACCCTGCTTCGCATTTCCTGGAAGCACGCCCAGCCTTTTAAGGCCAGCTCTGAGCTCCCATTGGCGGGATTCCTTCAGAAGGCCCGCTCACAGGGCGCCAGCCAGGCTCTGATAGGCCAGAGGCCTAGGCCACGCCCAGAACCCCACCAGCAATCTCATTGGCCAGTGTGCTTGGACACGCCCAGGAGGGTCCGGGCCCCTAGTCAGTGATTGGCCAGCGGCCTTGAGCACCGCCCACACGGCCCTGCAGCACGCTGATTGGGCAGCCTCCGGAAGGCCCGCCCACCAGCCACTTCCGCTCGACTCTGATTGGCCTGGTGTCCCAGGGACACGCCCCCAGCCAGCCTTCTCTTGGCTCCCATTGTCGGGCTGCTGTCTGAGGGGCGCCATCTGATAGGCCAGTTCCTAAGGCACGCCCAGGAAGGTCACCGCCCTTGCCCCATGATTGGCCAGCCTCCTGGGCTCCGCCCACGAGGCCCGCCCCAGGCGCTCATTGGACAGCCTCCCGAGGGCCCGCCCCCCAGGCACTTCCGCTGGACCCTGATTGGCTGACCTCCAGGGGTACGCCCACCCAGAGCCAGCACCCAGGCTCTCATTGGTGGGCTGCTCTCTGAGGCCCGCCCACGCAACTCCTCCTCTGTTCTCATTGGCCAGCTCTTGCTTCACGCCCCTGAGGGTGACGTTCCTCCTCTCTGATTGGCCAGCTGTCTCTACGAATACCCACTGGGCCCTCCCCTCAGGCTCATTGGGCACGGGCTCTGAGGCCCGCCCCCGGGGACTTTCTGCCATCCTCTGAAGGCCCTGTTTCTGCAAACACGACCCCCACAGCTCCTGTCTGGGCCCGTCCTTAGGACACTGCCTGCCTGCGCTAGGCTGGCCATGCTCTTGGGGCACACCCAGAAACACTGTCGCCACTCTCCTAGCCCAGTGCCTCAGGGCACTTGCCCCATGGAGCCTTAGTCCCGCCCTGGTGCTGCCCTCTTGTGGACACCCAGCAGAATGCAGCTGAGCACAGGGATTCACAAGCTCCCAGTAGAGTCATCCCAGGCAAAGAGAGAAACCCCTTCCACTTGCAAAGCCAAATGGGGGATCCCCCCACCCCACAGGAAAGAACAGATGTCTAGGGCACTCTACGTCAATTTCAACCCTGCTGTCCACGGGCCACAATTCCTAGAGTTCTCCTCATTCCACAGAATCACTACACTCAACTATGGTCTTTGCCGCCACCTTGTGGACATACAGCAGAATGCAGCTGAGCTCCCCATGCCACTCCTCTTTGAGTCTACCCAGAAAATTACACACAGCATGGGAATAGCAAAGGAAAGAACCCATCTGAGGACCACCTGGGAGAATGCACAACAGAGTCCACAATCCACTGTGCCAATTCATACTTGAAAAACCACTTGTGCAGTGGAAACTTCCTTTGTCATAACACAACCCAGTTCCTAAGTCCCTGTGTCAGGAATAAAGAAACAACAGCGGTAATCTTAACTGAAACACACTTATGCACACTTACACACACACACACACACACACACACCTTCCCACAGAGACGTACACACTTGTCCCGAAAATAACTTGGATTGGAGTTGCTGTTTTGCACCCTAGCAAAAGGTCAAAGTTTCATGGGTGGAAGGGAGAAGTGTTAAGTGTCTGGCATATGAAGGTGAGAAATGCCTAGAGCAGATCGATAGTTACATGGACAACGAAGGGAGCATGGGTTGGAGGGACAGCTGGTGGAGCTGCCAGGGAACTATGTGGAATCCCAGGACCCTGTTTTGAGCCCCTGGTCACACTTACCCAGCTAGGGTAAAGCTGGGCTAGTGACAAATCAGAGCTGCAGATGTCTCTCTGTCTCTCTTCCTGCTTGGGCCCTGCTCTCTCAATTTATGACTGTTTGCTTCTCCTCAATAAGAAAGTTACAAAGGATGTACAGAAATACAGGGGTAGTGGGAAAAATTACCCCCCCGTGCCCACTATTATATGGAACTGTTGACTGTAAACCATTCATCCCCCAAGAAAGAACAGAATAAATATTTGTGAGGTTAAAAACATTGTAGGTTAAATAGTGAACATTCTCTAGCGCCATGCAATACTAATCCATTGTGCATTGGATGTCACTGTCAAAAACAGTGCAGTAGCAGTTGTAGTAGTGTGTAGTATCTGCAAAAGGAAATGTATTGTGTGTCAAAAGTTCCCTTCAATTATAAGAGAAAATCTATCAGGCAGAAGAAATGACCCCTCATGTGATATCGGACAAAATAAATAAATAAATAAATAAATATGCAAATAAATGGGAATGATCTAAGAGGATTTGAAAAAAATAAAAAATAAAAACAAACACCACAGGAAGACCTGATGACAGCAGAAATATAGAAAACGTCTGCTGAGAAATAGAGGGCTGCTTCAAAAATTCCCTGACACACAGGGTCCAGGCAAATTACGAATTCCGTGAATGAAAAGAAACGCATACGATTTGAAGCTTACACTAGAAAATGGAGGCAAGTTCTGTGCTATGATAATTACAATAAGGATACTGATAGAAAGGCTATTGGAAATGCTCCTGGAAAGTTTATAATTTATAATTGTAGTGAATCCTGCTCCAACTATGTGACCAATTATTTATGAATAAGGAGGCTATTATAAATGCGGTAATTCTGCATTCAGATCAAATAAAAAGGTCAACAATTCTAAAAATGTCTGATATATATATATATGTATATGTACATATATGTATGTGTATCTTTATTATCAACTATGAGGGATACTGGCATGGCTATGAGGAGACAGAGTATGGCTTGTGCCAGAGAGACTTACAAAGCTGAGGCTCCAGAAACCTAGGTGAAATCGCCAACAAAACAATCCAGAGCTCAGCCGGGGCCTGGTGACTCGCTTTGTATATCTGGGCCTGTCAGTCAAATAATATAAAAGTAAAATATTAATGAGTGCAGACAGAGTGAGTGAGAGCCTGTGAGAGTCAGAGACAGAGAAGGCAAGAAGAGAAATAGAAGAGTTGGAAAGAGACCAGAAGTCCAAAAGCTCCCACTCTGTGTTCATACATGACAGGTTCAAACCTGGGTTGTCGAGATTGTAAGGCATCAGTCTCCTGTCCACAGACCCCAGACAACCCCACCCTTCACCATATGTGTGTAGTATTTACGACAGGATATGTATTGTGAGTGTAAACTTCCCTTCAATTATAAGAGAAAAATCTATCAAGCAGAAGAATGGACCCCTCATGTAATATAGAACCAAATAAATAAATAAATAAATAAATAAATATGCAAGTAAATGGGGGTTATCTAGGAGGATTTGAAACAAATGAAAAATAAAAACAAAAAGCACAAGAAGACCTGATGACAGCAGAAACATAGAAACCATCTGCTGTGAATCAAGGGCTGCTTCAAAAGTTCCGAGACCCTTCAGAGTCCAGGGAAATTAAGATTTCGGGAGAATGAAAAGAAACTCATATGTATTGAAGCTTACACTAGAGAAAGGAGGCAAGTTCTGTACTATGATAATTAAAATAAGGATGCTGATAGAAATGCTATTAGAAATGCTACTGGAAGGTTCTATTATTTATAATTGTATTGAATCCTGCTCCAACTATGTGGCCAATTAGTAGGGAAAAAGGAACCTGTTGTAAATGTGTGAATTCTGATTAAGATCAATTACATAGGTTGACAATTCTAAAAATGACAGAGATATATATGTATATTTATATATGTATATGGATGTATATCTTTATTATAAAGTCTGAGAGATACTGCCATGGATATGAGGAGACAGAATATGGCTTAAGTCAGAGAGACTTACCAATCAGAGGCTCCAGTAGCCTAGGTGAAATCACAAACAAAACCAGCCAGAGCTCAGCAGTGCTCTGGCCACTCTCTTTGTATATCTGGGCCTGTCAATAAAATAAGGATATAAGTAAAATATTCCTGAGTTCAGACAGAGTGAGAGAGAGCCTGTGAGAGTCAGAGACAGAGATGGCGAGAAGAGAAATAGAAGAGTTGGAAATAGACCAGAAGTCAAAAACCCCCTAGGCTGTGTTCATTCATGACAGGTTCAAACCTGGGTTGTAGAGATTGTCACGCAGCAGCTCTAATGCCCACAGACCCCAGACAACCCAAGCCTTCACCATATGTGTGTAGTATTTGCCCCAGGAAATGTATTGTGCATCAAAAGTTCCCTTCAGTTATAAGAGAAAATCTCTCAAGCAGAAGAAATGATGCCACATGTGATACCTGACTAAATAAATAAATATGCAAATAAATGGGGATGATCTAGGAGGACTTGAAACAATAAAAATAAATAAAGACAAAAACCACAAGAAGACCTGATGACAGCAGAAACATAGAAACCATCTGCTGAGAAACAGAGGGCTGCTTCAAAAATTCCCTAACACTTCAGGGTCCAGGGACATTAAGATTTCCGGAGAAAGAAAACAAACACATACGTATTGAAGCTTACACTAGAAAAAGGAGGGAAGATCTGGGCCATGATAATTACAATAAGGATGCTAATAGAAACACGATTAGAAATGCTACTGGAAGGTTCTATTATTTATAATTGTATTGAATCCTGCTCCAACTATATGGCCAATTATTTCAGAAAAACTAGGCTGTTATAAATGTGGTAATTCTGAAAGAAGGTCAAATACATAGGTCGAACATTCTAAAAATGACAGATATATAAATCTATATGTACATATATACATGTATGTATATCTTTATTATAAACTCTGAGTGATACTGGCATGGAAATGAGGAGACAGAATATGGCTTGTGTCAGAAAGACTTACAAACTGAGGCTCCAGTAGCCTAGGTGAAATCGCCAACACAACAAGCCAGAGCTCAGCAGTGCTCTGGTAACTCTCTTTGTCTATCTGGGCCTGTCAGTAAAATAAGAATCTAAGTAAAATATTAATGAGTGAAGACAGAGTGTGTGAGAGCATGTGAGAGTTAGAGATAGAGAAGGCGAGAAGAGAAATAGATGAGTTGGAAAGAGACCAGAATTCAAAAACCTCCTACACTGTGTTCATTGATGACAGGTTCAAACCTGGCTTGTAGAGATTGTAAGGCAGCAGCTCTCATGCCCACAGACCCCAGACAGCCCCAGCCTTCACCATAGGCTCTACTACCAACCTGACAGTAATGTGTGTGTGTGTGTGTGTGTGTGTGTCTGTCTGTCTGTCTGTTTGTGTGTGTGTGTGTGTGCTCAGAGATCACCTGTAGTAGTCTCAGAGCATGGGTGGCAAGGGAGCCAGCCTCTCCTGCAACTTATGTACAGAGAACCTATCTGGTCAGGGCAAGCCAGCTAGCCCAGATTGTGGCTAAGCAAGAATGCATATGCAAAGGGACTCTCATGTCTCACTCTCCTGAGTTCCGAATCAATGCCATGCCTCACTATGATCCAAACACTGCCAATGGGGGAAGCTGGGGCACCCCTCAGAATTCAGGGGCTTGAGCCTGTCCAGTCACGTTTGGCTGCCTACTCAGCCTCCAGGCTCTCAGTCCACTGCTCAGGGCAGCAGATTACAAGCCCAGAAAGTACCCAGAAAGGGCTGTGTTTCCACATAGATGGGAAGTGTGTTGAACCAAACAATAGTGGATGAACCCGGCCCCTTACACCTACCCTTTGGGTCCGGCTAAGGCAATTGCTCCAGTGGCCTCACATCCCTGCTCATGCTTCCTGGTGTCCACACATCACACTCTGAGAGATTCCCAGAAGTAGGCTTGCATGAGTGTCCCATACAATGTCGCTCTGTTTGCAGGAAGCACAAACTCCCCGGGCCCTTGCTATGGACAGACAAAAAAAGATGGATGCCTCCATTGGCCAAATTAGGGGCTTCCAGTCAAGATCACAGCCCCGCCCCTCACCTGAGGGCCTGGCTGCTGCTAATCAAGGCAATTGGAAACACCTTTTACACTTGGGCCCTGAGGACATACTCAGGAATCCCTCCAGGAGCTAGCAGGCTGGAAGACCTCCTGACCCCTGGATAGCTGTGCTCCTCGTTGGGCGGCCCTTCTGGCCAGTGGTGAAAATATTCCCTAGATACAAGAAAGAACTTCAGGTTTCAAAGGGATTTGAAACACCATGAGGCACTTGGAAAAGACATTTCTCAGCCATCAAAACACCCTCTTTCTGAACACTGGAAGCTTCCGTTTTGCATGGAAAAATCTGGACACTGGTGTGGCCATCAGTACCACAGATCCTTTCCATTTGGCTTAATAGAGGGAAAGCACAGTGTGTGTGCCAGGGGGATCGAGTTTCACTTCCCTTGACCGGGGCTCTCATGGAATAAGGACAAGGATGCTGTGCAGGAAGGTGAGGAGGGCTGCATTGAGGCTGAGTGTCAGCCTCAGGGCCCTGCAGAATGGCAGTCAAGCACAGAGGGCCTGGACAGCTGCAGCTGGAGATGGACATATGCCTGGAACCTGCAGCAGCAACGCTGTCTCCGCAGTTCCCCTCTGTACTACACCATGTGCAGGAGACTAAATAATCCAAAGGGCAAAGAAAGGAAAATTTCAACACCAGGAAGGCTGAGTTCACGATGCATGCACTGACTTCCAGTAAGGGCCCAGTGAAGAAGGCACGTAGAGACAGTCAGAGAGACAGAATGACAGAGACAGACAAGGACTGAAATTCTGGCCCTGTGTTGATCAGTGCCAGAGCACGGAAAACAAACCCTCCATGCCCATGCATACTTCTTACAAGTGGCATTGCTATTTTATGTTTGTGAGGAAAGGTAACACTTAGAACATCTAGGTCTTAGCCACTCTGAGAAGCAACCCTTGGCCGGCAGCCCACTCTCCAAAACTGCCCTCGCCTCTCCAAATTCGAAGTAAGCATAGTGATGCTCCAGCCAAGATGCAGGCTGGCGTATTGCATCTCCCTGGTCCAGCCTCAGCCTGTCCTGTGTGCAGGGAACTGCACTATGTCTATTTCTTCTTTGATTTACAGTTTTGGGATAAGACTCGGTGGACAAAAAGAGCAAGAGGGAAGTAGATGATTTGGCAGTGGTAGTTTGTGCTGAGAGAGATTTGTAGAGTGATATACGATATGGCTCTGTGAGATGTCTCTCATGACTGTGGCTCAGAAGGGCCAGGTGTATCCACATTGCTACCCTAATCCAGAGCTGTGCAGGTCTCTAGCTAAAAAATATTTTCTGACCTCTACATGTTACATACATATATATATAGAGAGAGAGAGATAGAGAGAGAGAGAGAAAGAGAGAGAGAGACACTGATGTAGTCATTTTCTACAATGGATTCGATGTGACATTCACACAATTGATTGCTAAAACCTGGAGAGAAACTTTGCATCAGGAAAAGAATTGTCCAAAGGAATAAAATCTCCAAATCATTAGCTATATGCAGCTCCAACGGGACCGAGCGAAAAAGGCTCGAGAAGGAACTCATCCAGGAGACTCTCCACATGGACAGGCACCACAGGTTTCCTAGTCTGGCAACACAAACAGGGCAGCTGCTAGTTCCCAGTGCAAGCCTCAGGGCAAAAACCTCTCCCTCTTCAGTGTCTTTACATCTGAAAAGAAGAAAAGTGACCAAGGGCCAAGGAGAGCTGCCCTGGTGTCAATATTGAGCTGTAAATCAGAATGTGCCAAGTGTTTTGCACAAAATCACCTGTGCCACAGTGATTCTGTTGTTCTCTCTCTCTCTCCCTCCCTCAGACACACACACACACACACACACACACACACAAATCCACAGAGGCACAGGCACAAACGGAGTTATACACATGCGCACTGGACAGCTTCTGCAAGGCAGGGCCCTGGGCTGAACCCTGCTTCGCATTTCCTGGAAGCACGCCCAGCCTTTTAAGGCCAGCTCTGAGCTCCCATTGGCGGGATTCCTTCAGAAGGCCCGCTCACAGGGCGCCAGCCAGGCTCTGATAGGCCAGAGGCCTAGGCCACGCCCAGAACCCCACCAGCAATCTCATTGGCCAGTGTGCTTGGACACGCCCAGGAGGGTCCGGGCCCCTAGTCAGTGATTGGCCAGCGGCCTTGAGCACCGCCCACACGGCCCTGCAGCACGCTGATTGGGCAGCCTCCGGAAGGCCCGCCCACCAGCCACTTCCGCTCGACTCTGATTGGCCTGGTGTCCCAGGGACACGCCCCCAGCCAGCCTTCTCTTGGCTCCCATTGGCGGGCTGCTGTCTGAGGGGCGCCCTCTGATAGGCCAGTTCCTAAGGCACGCCCAGGAAGGTCACCGCCCTTGCCCCATGATTGGCCAGCCTCCTGGGCTCCGCCCACGAGGCCCGCCCCAGGCGCTCATTGGACAGCCTCCCGAGGGCCCGCCCCCCAGGCACTTCCGCTGGACCCTGATTGGCTGACCTCCAGGGGTACGCCCACCCAGAGCCAGCACCCAGGCTCTCATTGGTGGGCTGCTCTCTGAGGCCCGCCCACGCAACTCCTCCTCTGTTCTCATTGGCCAGCTCTTGCTTCACGCCCCTGAGGGTGATGTTCCTCCTCTCTGATTGGCCAGCTGTCTCTACGAATACCCACTGGGCCCTCCCCTCAGGCTCATTGGGCACGGGCTCTGAGGCCCGCCCCCGGGGACTTTCTGCCATCCTCTGAAGGCCCTGTTTCTGCAAACACGACCCCCACAGCTCCTGTCTGGGCCCGTCCTTAGGACACTGCCTGCCTGCGCTAGGCTGGCCATGCTCTTGGGGCACACCCAGAAACACTGTCGCCACTCTCCTAGCCCAGTGCCTCAGGGCACTTGCCCCATGGAGCCTTAGTCCCGCCCTGGTGCTGCCCTCTTGTGGACACCCAGCAGAATGCAGCTGAGCACAGGGATTCACAAGCTCCCAGTAGAGTCATCCCAGGCAAAGAGAGAAACCCCTTCCACTTGCAAAGCCAAATGGGGGATCCCCCCACCCCACAGGAAAGAACAGATGTCTAGGGCACTCTACGTCAATTTCAACCCTGCTGTCCACGGGCCACAATTCCTAGAGTTCTCCTCATTCCACAGAATCACTACACTCAACTATGGTCTTTGCCGCCACCTTGTGGACATACAGCAGAATGCAGCTGAGCTCCCCATGCCACTCCTCTTTGAGTCTACCCAGAAAATTACACACAGCATGGGAATAGCAAAGGAAAGAACCCATCTGAGGACCACCTGGGAGAATGCACAACAGAGTCCACAATCCACTGTGCCAATTCATACTTGAAAAACCACTTGTGCAGTGGAAACTTCCTTTGTCATAACACAACCCAGTTCCTAAGTCCCTGTGTCAGGAATAAAGAAACAACAGCGGTAATCTTAACTGAAACACACTTATGCACACTTACACACACACACACACACACACACACCTTCCCACAGAGACGTACACACTTGTCCCGAAAATAACTTGGATTGGAGTTGCTGTTTTGCACCCTAGCAAAAGGTCAAAGTTTCATGGGTGGAAGGGAGAAGTGTTAAGTGTCTGGCATATGAAGGTGAGAAATGCCTAGAGCAGATCGATAGTTACATGGACAACGAAGGGAGCATGGGTTGGAGGAACAGCTGGTGGAGCTGCCAGGGAACTATGTGGAATCCCAGGACCCTGTTTTGAGCCCCTGGTCACACTTACCCAGCTAGGGTAAAGCTGGGCTAGTGACAAATCAGAGCTGCAGATGTCTCTCTGTCTCTCTTCCTGCTTGGGCCCTGCTCTCTCAATTTATGACTGTTTGCTTCTCCTCAATAAGAAAGTTACAAAGGATGTACAGAAATACAGGGGTAGTGGGAAAAATTACCCCCCCGTGCCCACTATTATATGGAACTGTTGACTGTAAACCATTCATCCCCCAAGAAAGAACAGAATAAATATTTTGAGGTTAAAAACATTGTAGGTTAAATAGTGAACATTCTCTAGCGCCATGCAATACTAATCCATTGTGCATTGGATGTCACTGTCAAAAACAGTGCAGTAGCAGTTGTAGTAGTGTGTAGTATCTGCAAAAGGAAATGTATTGTGTGTCAAAAGTTCCCTTCAATTATAAGAGAAAATCTATCAGGCAGAAGAAATGACCCCTCATGTGATATCGGACAAAATAAATAAATAAATAAATATGCAAATAAATGGGAATGATCTAAGAGGATTTGAAAAAAATAAAAAATAAAAACAAACACCACAGGAAGACCTGATGACAGCAGAAATATAGAAAACGTCTGCTGAGAAATAGAGGGCTGCTTCAAAAATTCCCTGACACACAGGGTCCAGGCAAATTACGAATTCCGTGAATGAAAAGAAACGCATACGATTTGAAGCTTACACTAGAAAATGGAGGCAAGTTCTGTGCTATGATAATTACAATAAGGATACTGATAGAAAGGCTATTGGAAATGCTCCTGGAAAGTTTATAATTTATAATTGTAGTGAATCCTGCTCCAACTATGTGACCAATTATTTATGAATAAGGAGGCTATTATAAATGCGGTAATTCTGCATTCAGATCAAATAAAAAGGTCAACAATTCTAAAAATGTCTGATATATATATATATGTATATGTACATATATGTATGTGTATCTTTATTATCAACTATGAGGGATACTGGCATGGCTATGAGGAGACAGAGTATGGCTTGTGCCAGAGAGACTTACAAAGCTGAGGCTCCAGAAACCTAGGTGAAATCGCCAACAAAACAATCCAGAGCTCAGCCGGGGCCTGGTGACTCGCTTTGTATATCTGGGCCTGTCAGTCAAATAATATAAAAGTAAAATATTAATGAGTGCAGACAGAGTGAGTGAGAGCCTGTGAGAGTCAGAGACAGAGAAGGCAAGAAGAGAAATAGAAGAGTTGGAAAGAGACCAGAAGTCCAAAAGCTCCCACTCTGTGTTCATACATGACAGGTTCAAACCTGGGTTGTCGAGATTGTAAGGCATCAGTCTCCTGTCCACAGACCCCAGACAACCCCACCCTTCACCATATGTGTGTAGTATTTACGACAGGATATGTATTGTGAGTGTAAACTTCCCTTCAATTATAAGAGAAAAATCTATCAAGCAGAAGAATGGACCCCTCATGTAATATAGAACCAAATAAATAAATAAATAAATAAATAAATATGCAAATAAATGGGGGTTATCTAGGAGGATTTGAAACAAATGAAAAATAAAAACAAAAAGCACAAGAAGACCTGATGACAGCAGAAACATACAAACCATCTGCTGTGAATCAAGGGCTGCTTCAAAAGTTCCGAGACCCTTCAGAGTCCAGGGAAATTAAGATTTCGGGAGAATGAAAAGAAACTCATATGTATTGAAGCTTACACTAGAGAAAGGAGGCAAGTTCTGTACTATGATAATTAAAATAAGGATGCTGATAGAAATGCTATTAGAAATGCTACTGGAAGGTTCTATTATTTATAATTGTATTGAATCCTGCTCCAACTATGTGGCCAATTAGTAGGGAAAAAGGAACCTGTTGTAAATGTGTGAATTCTGATTAAGATCAATTACATAGGTTGACAATTCTAAAAATGACAGAGATATATATGTATATTTATATATGTATATGGATGTATATCTTTATTATAAAGTCTGAGAGATACTGCCATGGATATGAGGAGACAGAATATGGCTTAAGTCAGAGAGACTTACCAATCAGAGGCTCCAGTAGCCTAGGTGAAATCACAAACAAAACCAGCCAGAGCTCAGCAGTGCTCTGGCCACTCTCTTTGTATATCTGGGCCTGTCAATAAAATAAGGATATAAGTAAAATATTCCTGAGTTCAGACAGAGTGAGAGAGAGCCTGTGAGAGTCAGAGACAGAGATGGCGAGAAGAGAAATAGAAGAGTTGGAAATAGACCAGAAGTCAAAAACCCCCTAGGCTGTGTTCATTCATGACAGGTTCAAACCTGGGTTGTAGAGATTGTCACGCAGCAGCTCTAATGCCCACAGACCCCAGACAACCCAAGCCTTCACCATATGTGTGTAGTATTTGCCCCAGGAAATGTATTGTGCATCAAAAGTTCCCTTCAGTTATAAGAGAAAATCTCTCAAGCAGAAGAAATGATGCCACATGTGATACCTGACTAAATAAATAAATATGCAAATAAATGGGGATGATCTAGGAGGACTTGAAACAATAAAAATAAATAAAGACAAAAACCACAAGAAGACCTGATGACAGCAGAAACATAGAAACCATCTGCTGAGAAACAGAGGGCTGCTTCAAAAATTCCCTAACACTTCAGGGTCCAGGGACATTAAGATTTCCGGAGAAAGAAAACAAACACATACGTATTGAAGCTTACACTAGAAAAAGGAGGGAAGATCTGGGCCATGATAATTACAATAAGGATGCTAATAGAAACACGATTAGAAATGCTACTGGAAGGTTCTATTATTTATAATTGTATTGAATCCTGCTCCAACTATATGGCCAATTATTTCAGAAAAACTAGGCTGTTATAAATGTGGTAATTCTGAAAGAAGGTCAAATACATAGGTCGAACATTCTAAAAATGACAGATATATAAATCTATATGTACATATATACATGTATGTATATCTTTATTATAAACTCTGAGTGATACTGGCATGGAAATGAGGAGACAGAATATGGCTTGTGTCAGAAAGACTTACAAACTGAGGCTCCAGTAGCCTAGGTGAAATCGCCAACACAACAAGCCAGAGCTCAGCAGTGCTCTGGTAACTCTCTTTGTCTATCTGGGCCTGTCAGTAAAATAAGAATCTAAGTAAAATATTAATGAGTGAAGACAGAGTGTGTGAGAGCATGTGAGAGTTAGAGATAGAGAAGGCGAGAAGAGAAATAGATGAGTTGGAAAGAGACCAGAATTCAAAAACCTCCTACACTGTGTTCATTGATGACAGGTTCAAACCTGGCTTGTAGAGATTGTAAGGCAGCAGCTCTCATGCCCACAGACCCCAGACAGCCCCAGCCTTCACCATAGGCTCTACTACCAACCTGACAGTAATGTGTGTGTGTGTGTGTGTGTGTGTGTGTGTCTGTCTGTCTGTCTGTTTGTGTGTGTGTGTGTGTGCTCAGAGATCACCTGTAGTAGTCTCAGAGCATGGGTGGCAAGGGAGCCAGCCTCTCCTGCAACTTATGTACAGAGAACCTATCTGGTCAGGGCAAGCCAGCTAGCCCAGATTGTGGCTAAGCAAGAATGCATATGCAAAGGGACTCTCATGTCTCACTCTCCTGAGTTCCGAATCAATGCCATGCCTCACTATGATCCAAACACTGCCAATGGGGGAAGCTGGGGCACCCCTCAGAATTCAGGGGCTTGAGCCTGTCCAGTCACGTTTGGCTGCCTACTCAGCCTCCAGGCTCTCAGTCCACTGCTCAGGGCAGCAGATTACAAGCCCAGAAAGTACCCAGAAAGGGCTGTGTTTCCACATAGATGGGAAGTGTGTTGAACCAAACAATAGTGGATGAACCCGGCCCCTTACACCTACCCTTTGGGTCCGGCTAAGGCAATTGCTCCAGTGGCCTCACATCCCTGCTCATGCTTCCTGGTGTCCACACATCACACTCTGAGAGATTCCCAGAAGTAGGCTTGCATGAGTGTCCCATACAATGTCGCTCTGTTTGCAGGAAGCACAAACTCCCCGGGCCCTTGCTATGGACAGACAAAAAAAGATGGATGCCTCCATTGGCCAAATTAGGGGCTTCCAGTCAAGATCACAGCCCCGCCCCTCACCTGAGGGCCTGGCTGCTGCTAATCAAGGCAATTGGAAACACCTTTTACACTTGGGCCCTGAGGACATACTCAGGAATCCCTCCAGGAGCTAGCAGGCTGGAAGACCTCCTGACCCCTGGATAGCTGTGCTCCTCGTTGGGCGGCCCTTCTGGCCAGTGGTGAAAATATTCCCTAGATACAAGAAAGAACTTCAGGTTTCAAAGGGATTTGAAACACCATGAGGCACTTGGAAAAGACATTTCTCAGCCATCAAAACACCCTCTTTCTGAACACTGGAAGCTTCCGTTTTGCATGGAAAAATCTGGACACTGGTGTGGCCATCAGTACCACAGATCCTTTCCATTTGGCTTAATAGAGGGAAAGCACAGTGTGTGTGCCAGGGGGATCGAGTTTCACTTCCCTTGACCGGGGCTCTCATGGAATAAGGACAAGGATGCTGTGCAGGAAGGTGAGGAGGGCTGCATTGAGGCTGAGTGTCAGCCTCAGGGCCCTGCAGAATGGCAGTCAAGCACAGAGGGCCTGGACAGCTGCAGCTGGAGATGGACATATGCCTGGAACCTGCAGCAGCAACGCTGTCTCCGCAGTTCCCCTCTGTACTACACCATGTGCAGGAGACTAAATAATCCAAAGGGCAAAGAAAGGAAAATTTCAACACCAGGAAGGCTGAGTTCACGATGCATGCACTGACTTCCAGTAAGGGCCCAGTGAAGAAGGCACGTAGAGACAGTCAGAGAGACAGAATGACAGAGACAGACAAGGACTGAAATTCTGGCCCTGTGTTGATCAGTGCCAGAGCACGGAAAACAAACCCTCCATGCCCATGCATACTTCTTACAAGTGGCATTGCTATTTTATGTTTGTGAGGAAAGGTAACACTTAGAACATCTAGGTCTTAGCCACTCTGAGAAGCAACCCTTGGCCGGCAGCCCACTCTCCAAAACTGCCCTCGCCTCTCCAAATTCGAAGTAAGCATAGTGATGCTCCAGCCAAGATGCAGGCTGGCGTATTGCATCTCCCTGGTCCAGCCTCAGCCTGTCCTGTGTGCAGGGAACTGCACTATGTCTATTTCTTCTTTGATTTACAGTTTTGGGATAAGACTCGGTGGACAAAAAGAGCAAGAGGGAAGTAGATGATTTGGCAGTGGTAGTTTGTGCTGAGAGAGATTTGTAGAGTGATATACGATATGGCTCTGTGAGATGTCTCTCATGACTGTGGCTCAGAAGGGCCAGGTGTATCCACATTGCTACCCTAATCCAGAGCTGTGCAGGTCTCTAGCTAAAAAATATTTTCTGACCTCTACATGTTACATACATATATATATATAGAGAGAGAGATAGAGAGAGAGAGAGAAAGAGAGAGAGAGACACTGATGTAGTCATTTTCTACAATGGATTCGATGTGACATTCACACAATTGATTGCTAAAACCTGGAGAGAAACTTTGCATCAGGAAAAGAATTGTCCAAAGGAATAAAATCTCCAAATCATTAGCTATATGCAGCTCCAACGGGACCGAGCGAAAAAGGCTCGAGAAGGAACTCATCCAGGAGACTCTCCACATGGACAGGCACCACAGGTTTCCTAGTCTGGCAACACAAACAGGGCAGCTGCTAGTTCCCAGTGCAAGCCTCAGGGCAAAAACCTCTCCCTCTTCAGTGTCTTTACATCTGAAAAGAAGAAAAGTGACCAAGGGCCAAGGAGAGCTGCCCTGGTGTCAATATTGAGCTGTAAATCAGAATGTGCCAAGTGTTTTGCACAAAATCACCTGTGCCACAGTGATTCTGTTGTTCTCTCTCTCTCTCCCTCCCTCAGACACACACACACACACACACACACACACACAAATCCACAGAGGCACAGGCACAAACGGAGTTATACACATGCGCACTGGACAGCTTCTGCAAGGCAGGGCCCTGGGCTGAACCCTGCTTCGCATTTCCTGGAAGCACGCCCAGCCTTTTAAGGCCAGCTCTGAGCTCCCATTGGCGGGATTCCTTCAGAAGGCCCGCTCACAGGGCGCCAGCCAGGCTCTGATAGGCCAGAGGCCTAGGCCACGCCCAGAACCCCACCAGCAATCTCATTGGCCAGTGTGCTTGGACACGCCCAGGAGGGTCCGGGCCCCTAGTCAGTGATTGGCCAGCGGCCTTGAGCACCGCCCACACGGCCCTGCAGCACGCTGATTGGGCAGCCTCCGGAAGGCCCGCCCACCAGCCACTTCCGCTCGACTCTGATTGGCCTGGTGTCCCAGGGACACGCCCCCAGCCAGCCTTCTCTTGGCTCCCATTGGCGGGCTGCTGTCTGAGGGGCGCCCTCTGATAGGCCAGTTCCTAAGGCACGCCCAGGAAGGTCACCGCCCTTGCCCCATGATTGGCCAGCCTCCTGGGCTCCGCCCACGAGGCCCGCCCCAGGCGCTCATTGGACAGCCTCCCGAGGGCCCGCCCCCCAGGCACTTCCGCTGGACCCTGATTGGCTGACCTCCAGGGGTACGCCCACCCAGAGCCAGCACCCAGGCTCTCATTGGTGGGCTGCTCTCTGAGGCCCGCCCACGCAACTCCTCCTCTGTTCTCATTGGCCAGCTCTTGCTTCACGCCCCTGAGGGTGACGTTCCTCCTCTCTGATTGGCCAGCTGTCTCTACGAATACCCACTGGGCCCTCCCCTCAGGCTCATTGGGCACGGGCTCTGAGGCCCGCCCCCGGGGACTTTCTGCCATCCTCTGAAGGCCCTGTTTCTGCAAACACGACCCCCACAGCTCCTGTCTGGGCCCGTCCTTAGGACACTGCCTGCCTGCGCTAGGCTGGCCATGCTCTTGGGGCACACCCAGAAACACTGTCGCCACTCTCCTAGCCCAGTGCCTCAGGGCACTTGCCCCATGGAGCCTTAGTCCCGCCCTGGTGCTGCCCTCTTGTGGACACCCAGCAGAATGCAGCTGAGCACAGGGATTCACAAGCTCCCAGTAGAGTCATCCCAGGCAAAGAGAGAAACCCCTTCCACTTGCAAAGCCAAATGGGGGATCCCCCCACCCCACAGGAAAGAACAGATGTCTAGGGCACTCTACGTCAATTTCAACCCTGCTGTCCACGGGCCACAATTCCTAGAGTTCTCCTCATTCCACAGAATCACTACACTCAACTATGGTCTTTGCCGCCACCTTGTGGACATACAGCAGAATGCAGCTGAGCTCCCCATGCCACTCCTCTTTGAGTCTACCCAGAAAATTACACACAGCATGGGAATAGCAAAGGAAAGAACCCATCTGAGGACCACCTGGGAGAATGCACAACAGAGTCCACAATCCACTGTGCCAATTCATACTTGAAAAACCACTTGTGCAGTGGAAACTTCCTTTGTCATAACACAACCCAGTTCCTAAGTCCCTGTGTCAGGAATAAAGAAACAACAGCGGTAATCTTAACTGAAACACACTTATGCACACTTACACACACACACACACACACCTTCCCACAGAGACGTACACACTTGTCCCGAAAATAACTTGGATTGGAGTTGCTGTTTTGCACCCTAGCAAAAGGTCAAAGTTTCATGGGTGGAAGGGAGAAGTGTTAAGTGTCTGGCATATGAAGGTGAGAAATGCCTAGAGCAGATCGATAGTTACATGGACAACGAAGGGAGCATGGGTTGGAGGAACAGCTGGTGGAGCTGCCAGGGAACTATGTGGAATCCCAGGACCCTGTTTTGAGCCCCTGGTCACACTTACCCAGCTAGGGTAAAGCTGGGCTAGTGACAAATCAGAGCTGCAGATGTCTCTCTGTCTCTCTTCCTGCTTGGGCCCTGCTCTCTCAATTTATGACTGTTTGCTTCTCCTCAATAAGAAAGTTACAAAGGATGTACAGAAATACAGGGGTAGTGGGAAAAATTACCCCCCCGTGCCCACTATTATATGGAACTGTTGACTGTAAACCATTCATCCCCCAAGAAAGAACAGAATAAATATTTGTGAGGTTAAAAACATTGTAGGTTAAATAGTGAACATTCTCTAGCGCCATGCAATACTAATCCATTGTGCATTGGATGTCACTGTCAAAAACAGTGCAGTAGCAGTTGTAGTAGTGTGTAGTATCTGCAAAAGGAAATGTATTGTGTGTCAAAAGTTCCCTTCAATTATAAGAGAAAATCTATCAGGCAGAAGAAATGACCCCTCATGTGATATCGGACAAAATAAATAAATAAATAAATATGCAAATAAATGGGAATGATCTAAGAGGATTTGAAAAAAATAAAAAATAAAAACAAACACCACAGGAAGACCTGATGACAGCAGAAATATAGAAAACGTCTGCTGAGAAATAGAGGGCTGCTTCAAAAATTCCCTGACACACAGGGTCCAGGCAAATTACGAATTCCGTGAATGAAAAGAAACGCATACGATTTGAAGCTTACACTAGAAAATGGAGGCAAGTTCTGTGCTATGATAATTACAATAAGGATACTGATAGAAAGGCTATTGGAAATGCTCCTGGAAAGTTTATAATTTATAATTGTAGTGAATCCTGCTCCAACTATGTGACCAATTATTTATGAATAAGGAGGCTATTATAAATGCGGTAATTCTGCATTCAGATCAAATAAAAAGGTCAACAATTCTAAAAATGTCTGATATATATATATATGTATATGTACATATATGTATGTGTATCTTTATTATCAACTATGAGGGATACTGGCATGGCTATGAGGAGACAGAGTATGGCTTGTGCCAGAGAGACTTACAAAGCTGAGGCTCCAGAAACCTAGGTGAAATCGCCAACAAAACAATCCAGAGCTCAGCCGGGGCCTGGTGACTCGCTTTGTATATCTGGGCCTGTCAGTCAAATAATATAAAAGTAAAATATTAATGAGTGCAGACAGAGTGAGTGAGAGCCTGTGAGAGTCAGAGACAGAGAAGGCAAGAAGAGAAATAGAAGAGTTGGAAAGAGACCAGAAGTCCAAAAGCTCCCACTCTGTGTTCATACATGACAGGTTCAAACCTGGGTTGTCGAGATTGTAAGGCATCAGTCTCCTGTCCACAGACCCCAGACAACCCCACCCTTCACCATATGTGTGTAGTATTTACGACAGGATATGTATTGTGAGTGTAAACTTCCCTTCAATTATAAGAGAAAAATCTATCAAGCAGAAGAATGGACCCCTCATGTAATATAGAACCAAATAAATAAATAAATAAATAAATAAATATGCAAATAAATGGGGGTTATCTAGGAGGATTTGAAACAAATGAAAAATAAAAACAAAAAGCACAAGAAGACCTGATGACAGCAGAAACATACAAACCATCTGCTGTGAATCAAGGGCTGCTTCAAAAGTTCCGAGACCCTTCAGAGTCCAGGGAAATTAAGATTTCGGGAGAATGAAAAGAAACTCATATGTATTGAAGCTTACACTAGAGAAAGGAGGCAAGTTCTGTACTATGATAATTAAAATAAGGATGCTGATAGAAATGCTATTAGAAATGCTACTGGAAGGTTCTATTATTTATAATTGTATTGAATCCTGCTCCAACTATGTGGCCAATTAGTAGGGAAAAAGGAACCTGTTGTAAATGTGTGAATTCTGATTAAGATCAATTACATAGGTTGACAATTCTAAAAATGACAGAGATATATATGTATATTTATATATGTATATGGATGTATATCTTTATTATAAAGTCTGAGAGATACTGCCATGGATATGAGGAGACAGAATATGGCTTAAGTCAGAGAGACTTACCAATCAGAGGCTCCAGTAGCCTAGGTGAAATCACAAACAAAACCAGCCAGAGCTCAGCAGTGCTCTGGCCACTCTCTTTGTATATCTGGGCCTGTCAATAAAATAAGGATATAAGTAAAATATTCCTGAGTTCAGACAGAGTGAGAGAGAGCCTGTGAGAGTCAGAGACAGAGATGGCGAGAAGAGAAATAGAAGAGTTGGAAATAGACCAGAAGTCAAAAACCCCCTAGGCTGTGTTCATTCATGACAGGTTCAAACCTGGGTTGTAGAGATTGTCACGCAGCAGCTCTAATGCCCACAGACCCCAGACAACCCAAGCCTTCACCATATGTGTGTAGTATTTGCCCCAGGAAATGTATTGTGCATCAAAAGTTCCCTTCAGTTATAAGAGAAAATCTCTCAAGCAGAAGAAATGATGCCACATGTGATACCTGACTAAATAAATAAATATGCAAATAAATGGGGATGATCTAGGAGGACTTGAAACAATAAAAATAAATAAAGACAAAAACCACAAGAAGACCTGATGACAGCAGAAACATAGAAACCATCTGCTGAGAAACAGAGGGCTGCTTCAAAAATTCCCTAACACTTCAGGGTCCAGGGACATTAAGATTTCCGGAGAAAGAAAACAAACACATACGTATTGAAGCTTACACTAGAAAAAGGAGGGAAGATCTGGGCCATGATAATTACAATAAGGATGCTAATAGAAACACGATTAGAAATGCTACTGGAAGGTTCTATTATTTATAATTGTATTGAATCCTGCTCCAACTATATGGCCAATTATTTCAGAAAAACTAGGCTGTTATAAATGTGGTAATTCTGAAAGAAGGTCAAATACATAGGTCGAACATTCTAAAAATGACAGATATATAAATCTATATGTACATATATACATGTATGTATATCTTTATTATAAACTCTGAGTGATACTGGCATGGAAATGAGGAGACAGAATATGGCTTGTGTCAGAAAGACTTACAAACTGAGGCTCCAGTAGCCTAGGTGAAATCGCCAACACAACAAGCCAGAGCTCAGCAGTGCTCTGGTAACTCTCTTTGTCTATCTGGGCCTGTCAGTAAAATAAGAATCTAAGTAAAATATTAATGAGTGAAGACAGAGTGTGTGAGAGCATGTGAGAGTTAGAGATAGAGAAGGCGAGAAGAGAAATAGATGAGTTGGAAAGAGACCAGAATTCAAAAACCTCCTACACTGTGTTCATTGATGACAGGTTCAAACCTGGCTTGTAGAGATTGTAAGGCAGCAGCTCTCATGCCCACAGACCCCAGACAGCCCCAGCCTTCACCATAGGCTCTACTACCAACCTGACAGTAATGTGTGTGTGTGTGTGTGTGTGTGTGTGTGTCTGTCTGTCTGTCTGTTTGTGTGTGTGTGTGTGTGCTCAGAGATCACCTGTAGTAGTCTCAGAGCATGGGTGGCAAGGGAGCCAGCCTCTCCTGCAACTTATGTACAGAGAACCTATCTGGTCAGGGCAAGCCAGCTAGCCCAGATTGTGGCTAAGCAAGAATGCATATGCAAAGGGACTCTCATGTCTCACTCTCCTGAGTTCCGAATCAATGCCATGCCTCACTATGATCCAAACACTGCCAATGGGGGAAGCTGGGGCACCCCTCAGAATTCAGGGGCTTGAGCCTGTCCAGTCACGTTTGGCTGCCTACTCAGCCTCCAGGCTCTCAGTCCACTGCTCAGGGCAGCAGATTACAAGCCCAGAAAGTACCCAGAAAGGGCTGTGTTTCCACATAGATGGGAAGTGTGTTGAACCAAACAATAGTGGATGAACCCGGCCCCTTACACCTACCCTTTGGGTCCGGCTAAGGCAATTGCTCCAGTGGCCTCACATCCCTGCTCATGCTTCCTGGTGTCCACACATCACACTCTGAGAGATTCCCAGAAGTAGGCTTGCATGAGTGTCCCATACAATGTCGCTCTGTTTGCAGGAAGCACAAACTCCCCGGGCCCTTGCTATGGACAGACAAAAAAAGATGGATGCCTCCATTGGCCAAATTAGGGGCTTCCAGTCAAGATCACAGCCCCGCCCCTCACCTGAGGGCCTGGCTGCTGCTAATCAAGGCAATTGGAAACACCTTTTACACTTGGGCCCTGAGGACATACTCAGGAATCCCTCCAGGAGCTAGCAGGCTGGAAGACCTCCTGACCCCTGGATAGCTGTGCTCCTCGTTGGGCGGCCCTTCTGGCCAGTGGTGAAAATATTCCCTAGATACAAGAAAGAACTTCAGGTTTCAAAGGGATTTGAAACACCATGAGGCACTTGGAAAAGACATTTCTCAGCCATCAAAACACCCTCTTTCTGAACACTGGAAGCTTCCGTTTTGCATGGAAAAATCTGGACACTGGTGTGGCCATCAGTACCACAGATCCTTTCCATTTGGCTTAATAGAGGGAAAGCACAGTGTGTGTGCCAGGGGGATCGAGTTTCACTTCCCTTGACCGGGGCTCTCATGGAATAAGGACAAGGATGCTGTGCAGGAAGGTGAGGAGGGCTGCATTGAGGCCGAGTGTCAGCCTCAGGGCCCTGCAGAATGGCAGTCAAGCACAGAGGGCCTGGACAGCTGCAGCTGGAGATGGACATATGCCTGGAACCTGCAGCAGCAACGCTGTCTCCGCAGTTCCCCTCTGTACTACACCATGTGCAGGAGACTAAATAATCCAAAGGGCAAAGAAAGGAAAATTTCAACACCAGGAAGGCTGAGTTCACGATGCATGCACTGACTTCCAGTAAGGGCCCAGTGAAGAAGGCACGTAGAGACAGTCAGAGAGACAGAATGACAGAGACAGACAAGGACTGAAATTCTGGCCCTGTGTTGATCAGTGCCAGAGCACGGAAGACAAACCCTCCATGCCCATGCATACTTCTTACAAGTGGCATTGCTATTTTATGTTTGTGAGGAAAGGTAACACTTAGAACATCTAGGTCTTAGCCACTCTGAGAAGCAACCCTTGGCCGGCAGCCCACTCTCCAAAACTGCCCTCGCCTCTCCAAATTCGAAGTAAGCATAGTGATGCTCCAGCCAAGATGCAGGCTGGCGTATTGCATCTCCCTGGTCCAGCCTCAGCCTGTCCTGTGTGCAGGGAACTGCACTATGTCTATTTCTTCTTTGATTTACAGTTTTGGGATAAGACTCGGTGGACAAAAAGAGCAAGAGGGAAGTAGATGATTTGGCAGTGGTAGTTTGTGCTGAGAGAGATTTGTAGAGTGATATACGATATGGCTCTGTGAGATGTCTCTCATGACTGTGGCTCAGAAGGGCCAGGTGTATCCACATTGCTACCCTAATCCAGAGCTGTGCAGGTCTCTAGCTAAAAAATATTTTCTGACCTCTACATGTTACATACATATATATATAGAGAGAGAGAGATAGAGAGAGAGAGAGAAAGAGAGAGAGAGACACTGATGTAGTCATTTTCTACAATGGATTCGATGTGACATTCACACAATTGATTGCTAAAACCTGGAGAGAAACTTTGCATCAGGAAAAGAATTGTCCAAAGGAATAAAATCTCCAAATCATTAGCTATATGCAGCTCCAACGGGACCGAGCGAAAAAGGCTCGAGAAGGAACTCATCCAGGAGACTCTCCACATGGACAGGCACCACAGGTTTCCTAGTCTGGCAACACAAACAGGGCAGCTGCTAGTTCCCAGTGCAAGCCTCAGGGCAAAAACCTCTCCCTCTTCAGTGTCTTTACATCTGAAAAGAAGAAAAGTGACCAAGGGCCAAGGAGAGCTGCCCTGGTGTCAATATTGAGCTGTAAATCAGAATGTGCCAAGTGTTTTGCACAAAATCACCTGTGCCACAGTGATTCTGTTGTTCTCTCTCTCTCTCCCTCCCTCAGACACACACACACACACACACACACACACACAAATCCACAGAGGCACAGGCACAAACGGAGTTATACACATGCGCACTGGACAGCTTCTGCAAGGCAGGGCCCTGGGCTGAACCCTGCTTCGCATTTCCTGGAAGCACGCCCAGCCTTTTAAGGCCAGCTCTGAGCTCCCATTGGCGGGATTCCTTCAGAAGGCCCGCTCACAGGGCGCCAGCCAGGCTCTGATAGGCCAGAGGCCTAGGCCACGCCCAGAACCCCACCAGCAATCTCATTGGCCAGTGTGCTTGGACACGCCCAGGAGGGTCCGGGCCCCTAGTCAGTGATTGGCCAGCGGCCTTGAGCACCGCCCACACGGCCCTGCAGCACGCTGATTGGGCAGCCTCCGGAAGGCCCGCCCACCAGCCACTTCCGCTCGACTCTGATTGGCCTGGTGTCCCAGGGACACGCCCCCAGCCAGCCTTCTCTTGGCTCCCATTGGCGGGCTGCTGTCTGAGGGGCGCCATCTGATAGGCCAGTTCCTAAGGCACGCCCAGGAAGGTCACCGCCCTTGCCCCATGATTGGCCAGCCTCCTGGGCTCCGCCCACGAGGCCCGCCCCAGGCGCTCATTGGACAGCCTCCCGAGGGCCCGCCCCCCAGGCACTTCCGCTGGACCCTGATTGGCTGACCTCCAGGGGTACGCCCACCCAGAGCCAGCACCCAGGCTCTCATTGGTGGGCTGCTCTCTGAGGCCCGCCCACGCAACTCCTCCTCTGTTCTCATTGGCCAGCTCTTGCTTCACGCCCCTGAGGGTGACGTTCCTCCTCTCTGATTGGCCAGCTGTCTCTACGAATACCCACTGGGCCCTCCCCTCAGGCTCATTGGGCACGGGCTCTGAGGCCCGCCCCCGGGGACTTTCTGCCATCCTCTGAAGGCCCTGTTTCTGCAAACACGACCCCCACAGCTCCTGTCTGGGCCCGTCCTTAGGACACTGCCTGCCTGCGCTAGGCTGGCCATGCTCTTGGGGCACACCCAGAAACACTGTCGCCACTCTCCTAGCCCAGTGCCTCAGGGCACTTGCCCCATGGAGCCTTAGTCCCGCCCTGGTGCTGCCCTCTTGTGGACACCCAGCAGAATGCAGCTGAGCACAGGGATTCACAAGCTCCCAGTAGAGTCATCCCAGGCAAAGAGAGAAACCCCTTCCACTTGCAAAGCCAAATGGGGGATCCCCCCACCCCACAGGAAAGAACAGATGTCTAGGGCACTCTACGTCAATTTCAACCCTGCTGTCCACGGGCCACAATTCCTAGAGTTCTCCTCATTCCACAGAATCACTACACTCAACTATGGTCTTTGCCGCCACCTTGTGGACATACAGCAGAATGCAGCTGAGCTCCCCATGCCACTCCTCTTTGAGTCTACCCAGAAAATTACACACAGCATGGGAATAGCAAAGGAAAGAACCCATCTGAGGACCACCTGGGAGAATGCACAACAGAGTCCACAATCCACTGTGCCAATTCATACTTGAAAAACCACTTGTGCAGTGGAAACTTCCTTTGTCATAACACAACCCAGTTCCTAAGTCCCTGTGTCAGGAATAAAGAAACAACAGCGGTAATCTTAACTGAAACACACTTATGCACACTTACACACACACACACACACACCTTCCCACAGAGACGTACACACTTGTCCCGAAAATAACTTGGATTGGAGTTGCTGTTTTGCACCCTAGCAAAAGGTCAAAGTTTCATGGGTGGAAGGGAGAAGTGTTAAGTGTCTGGCATATGAAGGTGAGAAATGCCTAGAGCAGATCGATAGTTACATGGACAACGAAGGGAGCATGGGTTGGAGGAACAGCTGGTGGAGCTGCCAGGGAACTATGTGGAATCCCAGGACCCTGTTTTGAGCCCCTGGTCACACTTACCCAGCTAGGGTAAAGCTGGGCTAGTGACAAATCAGAGCTGCAGATGTCTCTCTGTCTCTCTTCCTGCTTGGGCCCTGCTCTCTCAATTTATGACTGTTTGCTTCTCCTCAATAAGAAAGTTACAAAGGATGTACAGAAATACAGGGGTAGTGGGAAAAATTACCCCCCCGTGCCCACTATTATATGGAACTGTTGACTGTAAACCATTCATCCCCCAAGAAAGAACAGAATAAATATTTGTGAGGTTAAAAACATTGTAGGTTAAATAGTGAACATTCTCTAGCGCCATGCAATACTAATCCATTGTGCATTGGATGTCACTGTCAAAAACAGTGCAGTAGCAGTTGTAGTAGTGTGTAGTATCTGCAAAAGGAAATGTATTGTGTGTCAAAAGTTCCCTTCAATTATAAGAGAAAATCTATCAGGCAGAAGAAATGACCCCTCATGTGATATCGGACAAAATAAATAAATAAATAAATATGCAAATAAATGGGAATGATCTAAGAGGATTTGAAAAAAATAAAAAATAAAAACAAACACCACAGGAAGACCTGATGACAGCAGAAATATAGAAAACGTCTGCTGAGAAATAGAGGGCTGCTTCAAAAATTCCCTGACACACAGGGTCCAGGCAAATTACGAATTCTGAGAATGAAAAGAAACACATACGATTTGAAGCTTACACTAGAAAATGGAGGCAAGTTCTGTGCTATGATAATTACAATAAGGATACTGATAGAAAGGCTATTGGAAATGCTCCTGGAAAGTTTATAATTTATAATTGTAGTGAATCCTGCTCCAACTATGTGACCAATTATTTATGAATAAGGAGGCTATTATAAATGCGGTAATTCTGCATTCAGATCAAATAAAAAGGTCAACAATTCTAAAAATGTCTGATATATATATATGTATATGTACATATATGTATGTGTATCTTTATTATCAACTATGAGGGATACTGGCATGGCTATGAGGAGACAGAGTATGGCTTGTGCCAGAGAGACTTACAAAGCTGAGGCTCCAGAAACCTAGGTGAAATCGCCAACAAAACAATCCAGAGCTCAGCCGGGGCCTGGTGACTCGCTTTGTATATCTGGGCCTGTCAGTCAAATAATATAAAAGTAAAATATTAATGAGTGCAGACAGAGTGAGTGAGAGCCTGTGAGAGTCAGAGACAGAGAAGGCAAGAAGAGAAATAGAAGAGTTGGAAAGAGACCAGAAGTCCAAAAGCTCCCACTCTGTGTTCATACATGACAGGTTCAAACCTGGGTTGTCGAGATTGTAAGGCATCAGTCTCCTGTCCACAGACCCCAGACAACCCCACCCTTCACCATATGTGTGTAGTATTTACGACAGGATATGTATTGTGAGTGTAAACTTCCCTTCAATTATAAGAGAAAAATCTATCAAGCAGAAGAATGGACCCCTCATGTAATATAGAACCAAATAAATAAATAAATAAATAAATATGCAAATAAATGGGGGTTATCTAGGAGGATTTGAAACAAATGAAAAATAAAAACAAAAAGCACAAGAAGACCTGATGACAGCAGAAACATACAAACCATCTGCTGTGAATCAAGGGCTGCTTCAAAAGTTCCGAGACCCTTCAGAGTCCAGGGAAATTAAGATTTCGGGAGAATGAAAAGAAACTCATATGTATTGAAGCTTACACTAGAGAAAGGAGGCAAGTTCTGTACTATGATAATTAAAATAAGGATGCTGATAGAAATGCTATTAGAAATGCTACTGGAAGGTTCTATTATTTATAATTGTATTGAATCCTGCTCCAACTATGTGGCCAATTAGTAGGGAAAAAGGAACCTGTTGTAAATGTGTGAATTCTGATTAAGATCAATTACATAGGTTGACAATTCTAAAAATGACAGAGATATATATGTATATTTATATATGTATATGGATGTATATCTTTATTATAAAGTCTGAGAGATACTGCCATGGATATGAGGAGACAGAATATGGCTTAAGTCAGAGAGACTTACCAATCAGAGGCTCCAGTAGCCTAGGTGAAATCACAAACAAAACCAGCCAGAGCTCAGCAGTGCTCTGGCCACTCTCTTTGTATATCTGGGCCTGTCAATAAAATAAGGATATAAGTAAAATATTCCTGAGTTCAGACAGAGTGAGAGAGAGCCTGTGAGAGTCAGAGACAGAGATGGCGAGAAGAGAAATAGAAGAGTTGGAAATAGACCAGAAGTCAAAAACCCCCTAGGCTGTGTTCATTCATGACAGGTTCAAACCTGGGTTGTAGAGATTGTCACGCAGCAGCTCTAATGCCCACAGACCCCAGACAACCCAAGCCTTCACCATATGTGTGTAGTATTTGCCCCAGGAAATGTATTGTGCATCAAAAGTTCCCTTCAGTTATAAGAGAAAATCTCTCAAGCAGAAGAAATGATGCCACATGTGATACCTGACTAAATAAATAAATATGCAAATAAATGGGGATGATCTAGGAGGACTTGAAACAATAAAAATAAATAAAGACAAAAACCACAAGAAGACCTGATGACAGCAGAAACATAGAAACCATCTGCTGAGAAACAGAGGGCTGCTTCAAAAATTCCCTAACACTTCAGGGTCCAGGGACATTAAGATTTCCGGAGAAAGAAAACAAATACATACGTATTGAAGCTTACACTAGAAAAAGGAGGGAAGATCTGGGCCATGATAATTACAATAAGGATGCTAATAGAAACACGATTAGAAATGCTACTGGAAGGTTCTATTATTTATAATTGTATTGAATCCAGCTCCAACTATATGGCCAATTATTTCAGAAAAACTAGGCTGTTATAAATGTGGTAATTCTGAAAGAAGGTCAAATACATAGGTCGAACATTCTAAAAATGACAGATATATAAATCTATATGTACATATATACATGTATGTATATCTTTATTATAAACTCTGAGTGATACTGGCATGGAAATGAGGAGACAGAATATGGCTTGTGTCAGAAAGACTTACAAACTGAGGCTCCAGTAGCCTAGGTGAAATCGCCAACACAACAAGCCAGAGCTCAGCAGTGCTCTGGTAACTCTCTTTGTCTATCTGGGCCTGTCAGTAAAATAAGAATCTAAGTAAAATATTAATGAGTGAAGACAGAGTGTGTGAGAGCATGTGAGAGTTAGAGATAGAGAAGGCGAGAAGAGAAATAGATGAGTTGGAAAGAGACCAGAATTCAAAAACCTCCTACACTGTGTTCATTGATGACAGGTTCAAACCTGGCTTGTAGAGATTGTAAGGCAGCAGCTCTCATGCCCACAGACCCCAGACAGCCCCAGCCTTCACCATAGGCTCTACTACCAACCTGACAGTAATGTGGGTGTGTGTGTGTGTGTGTCTGTCTGTTTGTGTGTGTCTGTGTGTGCTCAGAGATCACCTGAAGTAGTCTCAGAGCATGGGTGGCAAGGGAGCCAGCCTCTCCTGCAACTTATGTACAGAGAACCTATCTGGTCAGGGCAAGCCAGCTAGCCCAGATTGTGGCTAAGCAAGAATGCATATGCAAAGGGACTCTCATGTCTCACTCTCCTGAGTTCCGAATCAATGCCATGCCTCACTATGATCCAAACACTGCCAATGGGGGAAGCTGGGGCACCCCTCAGAATTCAGGGGCTTGAGCCTGTCCAGTCACGTTTGGCTGCCTACTCAGCCTCCAGGCTCTCAGTCCACTGCTCAGGGCAGCAGATTACAAGCCCAGAAAGTACCCAGAAAGGGCTGTGTTTCCACATAGATGGGAAGTGTGTTGAACCAAACAATAGTGGATGAACCCGGCCCCTTACACCTACCCTTTGGGTCCGGCTAAGGCAATTGCTCCTGTGGCCTCACATCCCTGATCATGGTGTCCTGGTGTCCACACATCACACTCAGAGAGATTCCCAGAAGTAGGCTTGCATGAGTGTCCCATACAATGTCGCTCTGCTTGCAGGAAGCACAAACTCCCCGGGCCCTTGCTATGGACAGACAAAGAAAGATGGATGCCTCCATTGGCCAAATTAGGGGCTTCCAGTCAAGATCACAGCCCCGCCCCTCACCTGAGGGCCTGGCTGCTGCTAATCAAGGCAATTGGAAACACCTTTTACACTTGGGCCCTGAGGACATACTCAGGAATCCCTCCAGGAGCTAGCAGGCTGGAAGACCTCCTGACCCCTGGATAGCTGTGCTCCTAGTTGGGCGGCCCTTCTGGCCTGTGGTGAAAATATTCCCTAGATACAAGAAAGAACTTCAGGTTTCAAAGGGATTTGAAACACCATGAGGCACTTGGAAAAGACATTTCACAGCCATCAAAACACCCTCTTTCTGAACACTGGAAGCTTCCGTTTTGCATGGGAAATCTGGACACTGTTGTGGCCATCAGTACCACAGATCCTTTCCATTTGGCTTAATAGAGGGAAAGCACAGTGTGTGTGCCAGGGGGATCGAGTTTCACTTCCCTTGACCGGGGCTCTCATGGAATAAGGACAAGGATGCTGTGCAGGAAGGTGAGGAGGGCTGCATTGAGGCTGAGTGTCAGCCTCAGGGCCCTGGAGAATGGCAGTCAAGCACAGAGGGCCTGGACAGCTGCAGCTGGAGATGGACATATGCCTGGAACCTGCAGCAGCAACGCTGTCTCCGCAGTTCCCCTCTGTACTACACCATGTGCAGGAGACTAAATAATCCAAAGGGCAAAGAAAGGAAAATTTCAACACCAGGAAGGCTGAGTTCACGATGCATGCACTGACTTCCAGTAAGGGCCCAGTGAAGAAGGCACGTAGAGACAGTCAGAGAGACAGAATGACAGAGACAGACAAGGACTGAAATTCTGGCCCTGTGTTGATCAGTGCCAGAGCACGGAAGACAAACCCTCCATGCCCATGCATACTTCTTACAAGTGGCATTGCTATTTTATGTTTGTGAGGAAAGGTAACACTTAGAACATCTAGGTCTTAGCCACTCTGAGAAGCAACCCTTGGCCGGCAGCCCACTCTCCAAAACTGCCCTCGCCTCTCCAAATTCGAAGTAAGCATAGTGATGCTCCAGCCAAGATGCAGGCTGGCGTATTGCATCTCCCTGGTCCAGCCTCAGCCTGTCCTGTGTGCAGGGAACTGCACTATGTCTATTTCTTCTTTGATTTACAGTTTTGGGATAAGACTCGGTGGACAAAAAGAGCAAGAGGGAAGTAGATGATTTGGCAGTGGTAGTTTGTGCTGAGAGAGATTTGTAGAGTGATATACGATATGGCTCTGTGAGATGTCTCTCATGACTGTGGCTCAGAAGGGCCAGGTGTATCCACATTGCTACCCTAATCCAGAGCTGTGCAGGTCTCTAGCTAAAAAATATTTTCTGACCTCTACATGTTACATACATATATATATATAGAGAGAGAGATAGAGAGAGAGAGAGAAAGAGAGAGAGAGACACTGATGTAGTCATTTTCTACAATGGATTCGATGTGACATTCACACAATTGATTGCTAAAACCTGGAGAGAAACTTTGCATCAGGAAAAGAATTGTCCAAAGGAATAAAATCTCCAAATCATTAGCTATATGCAGCTCCAACGGGACCGAGCGAAAAAGGCTCGAGAAGGAACTCATCCAGGAGACTCTCCACATGGACAGGCACCACAGGTTTCCTAGTCTGGCAACACAAGCAGGGCAGCTGCTAGTTCCCAGTGCAAGCCTCAGGGCAAAAACCTCTCCCTCTTCAGTGTCTTTACATCTGAAAAGAAGAAAAGTGACCAAGGGCCAAGGAGAGCTGCCCTGGTGTCAATATTGAGCTGTAAATCAGAATGTGCCAAGTGTTTTGCACAAAATCACCTGTGCCACAGTGATTCTGTTGTTCTCTCTCTCTCTCCCTCCCTCAGACACACACACACAAATCCACAGAGGCACAGGCACAAACGGAGTTATACACATGCGCACTGGACAGCTTCTGCAAGGCAGGGCCCTGGGCTGAACCCTGCTTCGCATTTCCTGGAAGCACGCCCAGCCTTTTAAGGCTAGCTCTGAGCTCCCATTGGCAGGATTCCTTCAGAAGGCCCGCCCACAGGGCGCCAGCCAGGCTCTGATAGGCCAGAGGCCTAGGCCACGCCCAGAACCCCACCAGAAATCTCATTGGCCAGTGTGCTTGGACACGCCCAGGAGGGTCCGGGCCCCTAGTCAGTGATTGGCCAGCAGCCCTGAGCACCGCCCACACGGCCCTGCAGCACGCTGATTGGCCACCTCCGGAAGGCCCGCCCACCAGCCACTTCCGCTCGACTCTGATTGGCCTGGTGTCCCAGGGACACGCCCCCAGCCAGCCTTCTCTTGGCTCCCATTGGCGGACTGCTGTCTGAGGGGCGCCCTCTGATAGGCCAGTTCCTAAGGCACGCCCAGGAAGGTCACCGCCCTTGCCCCATGATTGGCCAGCCTCCTGGGCTCCGCCCACGAGGCCCACCCCAGGCGCTCATTGGACAGCCTCCCGAGGGCCCGCCCCCAGGCACTTCCGCTGGACCCTGATTGGCTGACCTCCAGGGGTACGCCCACCCAGAGCCAGCACCCAGGCTCTCATTGGTGGGCTGCTCTCTGAGGCCCGCCCACGCAACTCCTCCTCTGTTCTCATTGGCCAGCTCTTGCTTCACGCCCCTGAGGGTGACGTTCCTCCTCTCTGATTGGCCAGCTGTCTCTATGAATACCCACTGGGCCCTCCCCTCAGGCTCATTGGGCACGGGCTCTGAGGCCCGCCCCCGGGGACTTTCTGCCATCCTCTGAAGGCCCTGTTTCTGCAAACACGACCCCCACAGCTCCTGTCTGGGCCCGTCCTTAGGACACTGCCTGCCTGCGCTAGGCTGGCCATGCTCTTGGGGCACACCCAGAAACACTGTCGCCACTCTCCTAGCCCAGTGCCTCAGGGCACTTGCCCCATGGAGCCTTAGTCCCGCCCTGGTGCTGCCCTCTTGTGGACACCCAGCAGAATGCAGCTGAGCACAGGGATTCACAAGCTCCCAGTAGAGTCATCCCAGACAAAGAGAGAAACCCCTTCCACTTGCAAAGCCAAATGGGGGATCCCCCCACCCCACAGGAAAGAACAGATGTCTAGGGCACTCTACGTCAATTTCAACCCTGCTGTCCACGGGCCACAATTCCTAGAGTTCTCCTCATTCCACAGAATCACTACACTCAACTATGGTCTTTGCCGCCACCTTGTGGACATACAGCAGAATGCAGCTGAGCTCCCCATGCCACTCCTCTTTGAGTCTACCCAGAAAATTACACACAGCATGGGAATAGCAAAGGAAAGAACCCATCTGAGGACCACCTGGGAGAATGCACAACAGAGTCCACAATCCAATGTGCCAATTCATACTTGAAAAACCACTTGTGCAGTGGAAACTTCCTTTGTCATAACACAACCCAGTTCCTAAGTCCCTGTGTCAGGAATAAAGAAACAACAGCGGTAATCTTAACTGAAACACACTTATGCACACTTACACACACACACACACACACACACACACACACACACACACCTTCCCACAGAGACGTACACACTTGTCCCGAAAATAACTTGGATTGGAGTTGCTGTTTTGCACCCTAGCAAAAGGTCAAAGTTTCATGGGTGGAAGGGAGAAGTGTTAAGTTTCTGGCATATGAAGGTGAGAAATGCCTAGAGCAGATCGATAGTTACATGGACAACGAAGGGAGCATGGGTTGGAGGAACAGCTGGTGGAGCTGCCAGGGAACTATGTGGAATCCCAGGACCCTGTTTTGAGCCCCTGGTCACACTTACCCAGCTAGGGAAAAGCTGGGCTAGTGACAAATCAGAGCTGCAGATGTCTCTCTGTCTCTCTTCCTGCTTGGGCCCTGCTCTCTCAATTTATGACTGTTTGCTTCTCCTCAATAAGAAAGTTACAAAGGATGTACAGAAATACAGGGGTAGTGGGAAAAATTACCCCCCCGTCCCCACTATTACATGGAACTGTTGACTGTAAACCATTCATCCCCCAATAAAGAACAGAATAAATATTTGTGAGGTTTAAAACATTGTAGGTTAAATCGTGAACATTCTCTAGAGCCATGCAATACTAATCCATTGTGCATTGGATGTCACTGTCAAAAACAGTGCAGTAGCAGTTGTAGTAGTGTGTAGTATCTGCAAAAGGAAATGTATTGTGTGTCAAAAGTTCCCTTCAATTATAAGAGAAAATCTATCAGGCAGAAGAAATGACCCCTCATGTGATATCGGACGAAATAAATAAATAAATAAATATGCAAATAAATGGGAATGATCTAAGAGGATTTGAAAAAAATAAAAAATAAAAACAAACACCACAGGAAGACCTGATGACAGCAGAAATATAGAAAACGTCTGCTGAGAAATAGAGGGCTGCTTCAAAAATTCCCTGACACACAGGGTCCAGGCAAATGACGAATTCTGAGAATGAAAAGAAACGCATACGATTTGAAGCTTACACTAGAAAATGGAGGCAAGTTCTGTGCTATGATAATTACAATAAGGATACTGATAGAAAGGCTATTGGAAATGCTCCTGGAAAGTTTATAATTTATAATTGTAGTGAATCCTGCTCCAACTATGTGACCAATTATTTATGAATAAGGAGGCTATTATAAATGCGGTAATTCTGCATTCAGATCAAATAAAAAGGTCAACAATTCTAAAAATGTCTGATATATATATATATGTATGTATATGTACATATATGTATGTGTATCTTTATTATCAACTATGAGGGATACTGGCATGGCTATGAGGAGACAGAGTATGGCTTGTGCCAGAGAGACTTACAAAGCTGAGGCTCCAGAAACCTAGGTGAAATCGCCAACAAAACAATCCAGAGCTCAGCCGGGCCCTGGTGACTCGCTTTGTATATCTGGGCCTGTCAGTCAAATAATATAAAAGTAAAATATTAATGAGTTCAGACAGAGTGAGTGAGAGCCTGTGAGAGTCAGAGACAGAGAAGGCAAGAAGAGAAATAGAAGAGTTGGAAAGAGACCAGAAGTCCAAAAGCTACCACTCTGTGTTCATACATGACAGGTTCAAACCTCGGTTGTCGAGATTGTAAGGCATCAGTCTCCTGTCCACAGACCCCAGACAACCCCAGCCTTCACCATATGTGTGTAGTATTTATGACAGGATATGTATTGTGAGTGTAAACTTCCCTTCAATTATAAGAGAAAAATCTATCAAGCAGAAGAATGGACCCCTCATGTAATATAGAACCAAATAAATAAATAAATAAATAAATAAATATGCAAGTAAATGGGGGTTATCTAGGAGGATTTGAAACAAATGAAAAATAAAAACAAAAAGCACAAGAAGACCTGATGACAGCAGAAACATAGAAACCATCTGCTGTGAATCAAGGGCTGCTTCAAAAGTTCCGAGACCCTTCAGAGTCCAGGGAAATTAAGATTTCGGGAGAATGAAAAGAAACTCATATGTATTGAAGCTTACACTAGAGAAAGGAGGCAAGTTCTGTACTATGATAATTAAAATAAGGATGCTGATAGAAATGCTATTAGAAATGCTACTGGAAGGTTCTATTATTTATAATTGTATTGAATCCTGCTCCAACTATGGGGCCAATTAGTAGGGAAAAAGGAACCTGTTGTAAATGTGTGAATTCTGATTAAGATCAATTACATAGGTTGACAATTCTAAAAACGACAGAGATATATATGTATATTTATATATGTATATGGATGTATATCTTTATTATAAAGTCTGAGAGATACTGCCATGGATATGAGGAGACAGAATATGGCTTAAGTCAGAGAGACTTACCAATCAGAGGCTCCAGTAGCCTAGGTGAAATCACAAACAAAACCAGCCAGAGCTCAGCAGTGCTCTGGCCACTCTCTTTGTATATCTGGGCCTGTCAATAAAATAAGGATATAAGTAAAATATTCCTGAGTTCAGACAGAGTGAGAGAGAGCCTGTGAGAGTCAGAGACAGAGATGGCGAGAAGAGAAATAGAAGAGTTGGAAATAGACCAGAAGTCAAAAACCCCCTAGGCTGTGTTCATTCATGACAGGTTCAAACCTGGGTTGTAGAGATTGTCACGCAGCAGCTCTAATGCCCACAGACCCCAGACAACCCAAGCCTTCACCATATGTGTGTAGTATTTGCCCCAGGAAATGTATTGTGCATCAAAAGTTCCCTTCAGTTATAAGAGAAAATCTCTCAAGCAGAAGAAATGATGCCACATGTGATACCTGACTAAATAAATAAATATGCAAATAAATGGGGATGATCTAGGAGGACTTGAAACAATAAAAATAAATAAAGACAAAAACCACAAGAAGACCTGATGACAGCAGAAACATAGAAACCATCTGCTGAGAAACAGAGGGCTGCTTCAAAAATTCCCTAACACTTCAGGGTCCAGGGACATTAAGATTTCTGGAGAAAGAAAACAAACACATATGTATTGAAGCTTACACTAGAAAAAGGAGGGAAGATCTGGGCCATGATAATTACAATAAGGATGCTAATAGAAACACGATTAGAAATGCTACTGGAAGGTTCTATTATTTATAATTGTATTGAATCCTGCTCCAACTATATGGCCAATTATTTCAGAAAAACTAGGCTGTTATAAATGTGGTAATTCTGAAAGAAGGTCAAATACATAGGTCGAACATTCTAAAAATGACAGATATATAAATCTATATGTACATATATACATGTATGTATATCTTTATTATAAACTCTGAGTGATACTGGCATGGAAATGAGGAGACAGAATATGGCTTGTGTCAGAAAGACTTACAAACTGAGGCTCCAGTAGCCTAGGTGAAATCGCCAACGCAACAAGCCAGAGCTCAGCAGTGCTCTGGTAACTCTCTTTGTCTATCTGGGCCTGTCAGTAAAATAAGAATCTAAGTAAAATATTAATGAGTGAAGACAGAGTGTGTGAGAGCATGTGAGAGTTAGAGATAGAGAAGGTGAGAAGAGAAATAGATGAGTTGGAAAGAGACCAGAATTCAAAAACCTCCTACACTGTGTTCATTGATGACAGGTTCAAACCTGGCTTGTAGAGATTGTAAGGCAGCAGCTCTCATGCCCACAGACCCCAGACAGCCCCAGCCTTCACCATAGGCTCTACTACCAACCTGACAGTAATGTGGGTGTGTGTGTGTGTGTGTGTGTGTGTGTGTGTCTGTCTGTCTGTCTGTTTGTGTGTGTGTGTGTGTGCTCAGAGATCACCTGTAGTAGTCTCAGAGCATGGGTGGCAAGGGAGCCAGCCTCTCCTGCAACTTATGTACAGAGAACCTATCTGGTCAGGGCAAGCCAGCTAGCCCAGATTGTGGCTAAGCAAGAATGCATATGCAAAGGGACTCTCATGTCTCACTCTCCTGAGTTCCGAATCAATGCCATGCCTCACTATGATCCAAACACTGCCAATGGGGGAAGCTGGGGCACCCCTCAGAATTCAGGGGCTTGAGCCTGTCCAGTCACGTTTGGCTGCCTACTCAGCCTCCAGGCTCTCAGTCCACTGCTCAGGGCAGCAGATTACAAGCCCAGAAAGTACCCAGAAAGGGCTGTGTTTCCACATAGATGGGAAGTGTGTTGAACCAAACAATAGTGGATGAACCCGGCCCCTTACACCTACCCTTTGGGTCCGGCTAAGGCAATTGCTCCTGTGGCCTCACATCCCTGCTCATGCTTCCTGGTGTCCACACATCACACTCTGAGAGATTCCCAGAAGTAGGCTTGCATGAGTGTCCCATACAATGTCGCTCTGTTTGCAGGAAGCACAAACTCCCCGGGCCCTTGCTATGGACAGACAAAAAAAGATGGATGCCTCCATTGGCCAAATTAGGGGCTTCCAGTCAAGATCACAGCCCCGCCCCTCACCTGAGGGCCAGGCTGCTGCTAATCAAGGCAATTGGAAACACCTTTTACACTTGGGCCCTGAGGACATACTCAGGAATCCCTCCAGGAGCTAGCAGGCTGGAAGACCTCCTGACCCCTGGATAGCTGTGCTCCTAGTTGGGCGGCCCTTCTGGCCAGTGGTGAAAATATTCCCTAGATACAAGAAAGAACTTCAGGTTTCAAAGGGATTTGAAACACCATGAGGCACTTGGAAAAGACATTTCACAGCCATCAAAACACCCTCTTTCTGAACACTGGAAGCTTCCGTTTTGCATGGGAAATCTGGACACTGGTGTGGCCATCAGTACCACAGATCCTTTCCATTTGGCTTAATAGAGGGAAAGCACAGTGTGTGTGCCAGGGGGATCGAGTTTCACTTCCCTTGACCGGGGCTCTCATGGAATAAGGACAAGGATGCTGTGCAGGAAGGTGAGGAGGGCTGCATTGAGGCTGAGTGTCAGCCTCAGGGCCCTGGAGAATGGCAATCAAGCACAGAGGGCCTGGACAGCTGCAGCTGGAGATGGACATATGCCTGGAACCTGCAGCAGCAACGCTGTCTCCGCAGTTCCCCTCTGTACTACACCATGTGCAGGAGACTAAATAATCCAAAGGGCAAAGAAAGGAAAATTTCAACACCAGGAAGGCTGAGTTCACGATGCATGCACTGACTTCCAGTAAGGGCCCAGTGAAGAAGGCACGTAGAGACAGTCAGAGAGACAGAATGACAGAGACAGACAAGGACTGAAATTCTGGCCCTGTGTTGATCAGTGCCAGAGCACTGAAGACAAACCCTCCATGCCCATGCATACTTCTTACAAGTGGCATTGCTATTTTATGTTTGTGAGGAAAGGTAACACTTAGAACATCTAGGTCTTAGCCACTCTGAGAAGCAACCCTTGGCCGGCAGCCCACTCTCCAAAACTGCCCTCGCCTCTCCAAATTCGAAGTAAGCATAGTGATGCTCCAGCCAAGATGCAGGCTGGCGTAATGCATCTCCCTGGTCCAGCCTCAGCCTGTCCTGTGTGCAGGGAACTGCACTATGTCTATTTCTTCTTTGATTTACAGTTTTGGGATAAGACTCGGTGGACAAAAAGAGCAAGAGGGAAGTAGATGATTTGGCAGTGGTAGTTTGTGCTGAGAGAGATTTGTAGAGTGATATACGATATGGCTCTGTGAGATGTCTCTCATGACTGTGGCTCAGAAGGGCCAGGTGTATCCACATTGCTACCCTAATCCAGAGCTGTGCAAGTCTCTAGCTAAAAAATATTTTCAGACCTCTACATGTTACATACATATATATATATATATATATATAGAGAGAGAGAGAGAGAGAAAGAGAGAGAGACACTGATGTAGTCATTTTCTACAATGGATTCGATGTGACATTCACACAATTGATTGCTAAAACCTGGAGAGAAACTTTGCATCAGGAAAAGAATTGTCCAAAGGAATAAAATCTCCAAATCATTAGCTATATGCAGCTCCAACGGGACCGAGCGAAAAAGGCTCGAGAAGGAACTCATCCAGGAGACTCTCCACATGGACAGGCACCACAGGTTTCCTAGTCTGGCAACACAAACAGGGCAGCTGCTAGTTCCCAGTGCAAGCCTCAGGGCAAAAACCTCTCCCTCTTCAGTGTCTTTACATCTGAAAAGAAGAAAAGTGACCAAGGGCCAAGGAGAGCTGCCCTGGTGTCAATATTGAGCTGTAAATCAGAATGTGCCAAGTGTTTTGCACAAAATCACCTGTGCCACAGTGATTCTGTTGTTCTCTCTCTCTCTCCCTCCCTCAGACACACACACACAAATCCACAGAGGCACAGGCACAAACGGAGTTATACACATGCGCACTGGACAGCTTCTGCAAGGCAGGGCCCTGGGCTGAACCCTGCTTCGCATTTCCTGGAAGCACGCCCAGCCTTTTAAGGCCAGCTCTGAGCTCCCATTGGCGGGATTCCTTCAGAAGGCCCGCCCACAGGGCGCCAGCCAGGCTCTGATAGGCCAGAGGCCTAGGCCACGCCCAGAACCCCACCAGCAATCTCATTGGCCAGTGTGCTTGGACACGCCCAGGAGGGTCCGGGCCCCTAGTCAGTGATTGGCCAGCGGCCTTGAGCACCGCCCACACGGCCCTGCAGCACGCTGATTGGGCAGCCTCCGGAAGGCCCGCCCACCAGCCACTTTCACTCGACTCTGATTGGCCTGGTGTCTCAGGGACACGCCCCCAGCCAGCCTTCTCTTGGCTCCCATTGGCGGGCTGCTGTCTGAGGGGCGCCCTCTGATAGGCCAGTTCCTAAGGCACGCCCAGGAAGGTCACAGCCCTTGCCCCATGATTGGCCAGCCTCCTGGGCTCCGCCCATGAGGCCCACACCAGGCGCTCATTGGACAGCCTCCCGAGGGCCCGCCCCCCAGGCACTTCCGCTGGACCCTGATTGGCTGACCTCCAGGGGTACGCCCACCCAGAGCCAGCACCCAGGCTCTCATTGGTGGGCTCCTCTCTGAGGCCCGCCCACGCAACTCCTCCTCTGTTCTCATTGGCCAGCTCTTGCTTCACGCCCCTGAGGGTGACGTTCCTCCTCTCTGATTGGCCAGCTGTCTCTATGAATACCCACTGGGCCCTCCCCTCAGGCTCATTGGGCACGGGCTCTGAGGCCCGCCCCCGGGGACTTTCTGCCATCCTCTGAAGGCCCTGTTTCTGCAAACACGACCCCCACAGCTCCTGTCTGGGCCCGTCCTTAGGACACTGCCTGCCTGCGCTAGGCTGGCCATGCTCTTGGGGCACACCCAGAAACACTGTCGCCACTCTCCTAGCCCAGTGCCTCAGGGCACTTGCCCCATGGAGCCTTAGTCCCGCCCTGGTGCTGCCCTCTTGTGGACACCCAGCAGAATGCAGCTGAGCACAGGGATTCACAAGCTCCCAGTAGAGTCATCCCAGGCAAAGAGAGAAACCCCTTCCACTTGCAAAGCCAAATGGGGGATCCCCCCACCCCACAGGAAAGAACAGATGTCTAGGGCACTCTACGTCAATTTCAACCCTGCTGTCCACGGGCCACAATTCCTAGAGTTCTCCTCATTCCACAGAATCACTACACTCAACTATGGTCTTTGCCGCCACCTTGTGGACATACAGCAGAATGCAGCTGAGCTCCCCATGCCACTCCTCTTTGAGTCTACCCAGAAAATTACACACAGCATGGGAATAGCAAAGGAAAGAACCCATCTGAGGACCACCTGGGAGAATGCACAACAGAGTCCACAATCCAATGTGCCAATTCATACTTGAAAAACCACTTGTGCAGTGGAAACTTCCTTTGTCATAACACAACCCAGTTCCTAAGTCCCTGTGTCAGGAATAAAGAAACAACAGCGGTAATCTTAACTGAAACACACTTATGCACACTTACACACACACACACACACACACACACACACACACCTTCCCACAGAGACGTACACACTTGTCCCAAAAATAACTTGGATTGGAGTTGCTGTTTTGCACCCTAGCAAAAGGTCAAAGTTTCATGGGTGGAAGGGAGAAGTGTTAAGTGTCTGGCATATGAAGGTGAGAAATGCCTAGAGCAGATCGATAGTTACATGGACAACGAAGGGAGCATGGGTTGGAGGAACAGCTGGTGGAGCTGCCAGGGAACTATGTGGAATCCCAAGACCCTGTTTTGAGCCCCTGGTCACACTTACCCAGCTAGGGAAAAGCTGGGCTAGTGACAAATCAGAGCTGCAGATGTCTCTCTGTCTCTCTTCCTGCTTGGGCCCTGCTCTCTCAATTTATGACTGTTTGCTTCTCCTCAATAAGAAAGTTACAAAGGATGTACAGAAATACAGGGGTAGTGGGAAAAATTACCCCACCATGTCCACTATTACATGGAACTGTTGACTGTAAACCATTCATCCCCCAAGAAAGAACAGAATAAATATTTGTGAGGTTAAAAACATTGTAGGTTAAATAGTGAACATTCTCTAGAGCCATGCAATACTAATCCATTGTGCATTGGATGTCACTGTCAAAAACAGTGCAGTAGCAGTTGTAGTAGTGTGTAGTATCTGCAAAAGGAAATGTATTGTGTGTCAAAAGTTCCCTTCAATTATAAGAGAAAATCTATCAGGCAGAAGAAATGACCCCTCATGTGATATCGGACGAAATAAATAAATAAATAAATATGCAAATAAATGGGAATGATCTAAGAGGATTTGAAAAAAATAAAAAAATGAAAACAAACACCACAGGAAGACCTGATGACAGCAGAAATATAGAAAACGTCTGCTGAGAAATAGAGGGCTGCTTCAAAAATTCCCTGACACACAGGGTCCAGGCAAATTACGAATTCCGTGAATGAAAAGAAACGCATACGATTTGAAGCTTACACTAGAAAATGGAGGCAAGTTCTGTGCTATGATAATTACAATAAGGATACTGATAGAAAGGCTATTGGAAATGCTCCTGGAAAGTTTATAATTTATAATTGTAGTGAATCCTGCTCCAACTATGTGACCAATTATTTATGAATAAGGAGGCTATTATAAATGCGGTAATTCTGCATTCAGATCAAATAAAAAGGTCAACAATTCTAAAAATGTCTGATATATATATATATGTATGTATATGTACATATATGTATGTGTATCTTTATTATCAACTATGAGGGATACTGGCATGGCTATGAGGAGACAGATTATGGCTTGTGCCAGAGAGACTTACAAAGCTGAGGCTCCAGAAACCTAGGTGAAATCGCCAACAAAACAATCCAGAGCTCAGCCGGGCCCTGGTGACTCGCTTTGTATATCTGGGCCTGTCAGTCAAATAATATAAAAGTAAAATATTAATGAGTGCAGACAGAGTGAGTGAGAGCCTGTGAGAGTCAGAGACAGAGAAGGCAAGAAGAGAAATAGAAGAGTTGGAAAGAGACCAGAAGTCCAAAAGCTCCCACTCTGTGTTCATACATGACAGGTTCAAACCTGGGTTGTCGAGATTGTAAGGCATCAGTCTCCTGTCCACAGACCCCAGACAACCCCAGCCTTCACCATATGTGTGTAGTATTTACGACAGGATATGTATTGTGAGTGTAAACTTCCCTTCAATTATAAGAGAAAAATCTATCAAGCAGAAGAATGGACCCCTCATGTAATATAGAACCAAATAAATAAATAAATAAATAAATATGCAAGTAAATGGGGGTTATCTAGGAGGATTTGAAACAAATGAAAAATAAAAACAAAAAGCACAAGAAGACCTGATGACAGCAGAAACATAGAAACCATCTGCTGTGAATCAAGGGCTGCTTCAAAAGTTCCGAGACCCTTCAGAGTCCAGGGAAATTAAGATTTCGGGAGAATGAAAAGAAACTCATATTTATTGAAGCTTACACTAGAGAAAGGAGGCAAGTTCTGTACTATGATAATTAAAATAAGGATGCTGATAGAAATGCTATTAGAAATGCTACTGGAAGGTTCTATTATTTATAATTGTATTGAATCCTGCTCCAACTATGTGGCCAATTAGTAGGGAAAAAGGAACCTGTTGTAAATGTGTGAATTCTGATTAAGATCAATTACATAGGTTGACAATTCTAAAAATGACAGAGATATATATGTATATTTATATATGTATATGGATGTATATCTTTATTATAAAGTCTGAGAAATACTGCCATGGATATGAGGAGACAGAATATGGCTTAAGTCAGAGAGACTTACCAATCAGAGGCTCCAGTAGCCTAGGTGAAATCACAAACAAAACCAGCCAGAGCTCAGCAATGCTCTGGCCACTCTCTTTGTATATCTGGGCCTGTCAATAAAATAAGGATATAAGTAAAATATTCCTGAGTTCAGACAGAGTGAGAGAGAGCCTGTGAGAGTCAGAGACAGAGATGGCGAGAAGAGAAATAGAAGAGTTGGAAATAGACCAGAAGTCAAAAACCCCCTAGGCTGTGTTCATTCATGACAGGTTCAAACCTGGGTTGTAGAGATTGTCACGCAGCAGCTCTAATGCCCACAGACCCCAGACAACCCAAGCCTTCACCATATGTGTGTAGTATTTGCCCCAGGAAATGTATTGTGCATCAAAAGTTCCCTTCAGTTATAAGAGAAAATCTCTCAAGCAGAAGAAATGATGCCACATGTGATACCTGACTAAATAAATAAATATGCAAATAAATGGGGATGATCTAGGAGGACTTGAAACAATAAAAATAAATAAAGACAAAAACCACAAGAAGACCTGATGACAGCAGAAACATAGAAACCATCTGCTGAGAAACAGAGGGCTGCTTCAAAAATTCCCTAACACTTCAGGGTCCAAGGACATTAAGATTTCCAGAGAAAGAAAACAAACACATATGTATTGAAGCTTACACTAGAAAAAGGAGGGAAGATCTGGGCCATGATAATTACAATAAGGATGCTAATAGAAACACGATTAGAAATGCTACTGGAAGGTTCTATTATTTATAATTGTATTGAATCCTGCTCCAACTATATGGCCAATTATTTCAGAAAAACTAGGCTGTTATAAATGTGGTAATTCTGAAAGAAGGTCAAATACATAGGTCGAACATTCTAAAAATGACAGATATATAAATCTATATGTACATATATACATGTATGTATATCTTTATTATAAACTCTGAGTGATACTGGCATGGAAATGAGGAGACAGAATATGGCTTGTGTCAGAAAGACTTACAAACTGAGGCTCCAGTAGCCTAGGTGAAATCGCCAACGCAACAAGCCAGAGCTCAGCAGTGCTCTGGTAACTCTCTTTGTCTATCTGGGCCTGTCAGTAAAATAAGAATCTAAGTAAAATATTAATGAGTGAAGACAGAGTGTGTGAGAGCATGTGAGAGTTAGAGATAGAGAAGGTGAGAAGAGAAATAGATGAGTTGGAAAGAGACCAGAATTCAAAAACCTCCTACACTGTGTTCATTGATGACAGGTTCAAACCTGGCTTGTAGAGATTGTAAGGCAGCAGCTCTCATGCCCACAGACCCCAGACAGCCCCAGCCTTCACCATAGGCTCTACTACCAACCTGACAGTAATGTGTGTGTGTGTGTGTGTGTGTGTGTGTGTCTGTCTGTCTGTCTGTTTGTGTGTGTGTGTGTGTGCTCAGAGATCACCTGTAGTAGTCTCAGAGCATGGGTGGCAAGGGAGCCAGCCTCTCCTGCAACTTATGTACAGAGAACCTATCTGGTCAGGGCAAGCCAGCTAGCCCAGATTGTGGCTAAGCAAGAATGCATATGCAAAGGGACTCTCATGTCTCACTCTCCTGAGTTCCGAATCAATGCCATGCCTCACTATGATCCAAACACTGCCAATGGGGGAAGCTGGGGCACCCCTCAGAATTCAGGGGCTTGAGCCTGTCCAGTCACGTTTGGCTGCCTACTCAGCCTCCAGGCTCTCAGTCCACTGCTCAGGGCAGCAGATTACAAGCCCAGAAAGTACCCAGAAAGGGCTGTGTTTCCACATAGATGGGAAGTGTGTTGAACCAAACAATAGTGGATGAACCCGGCCCCTTACACCTACCCTTTGGGTCCGGCTAAGGCAATTGCTCCTGTGGCCTCACATCCCTGCTCATGCTTCCTGGTGTCCACACATCACACTCTGAGAGATTCCCAGAAGTAGGCTTGCATGAGTGTCCCATACAATGTCGCTCTGTTTGCAGGAAGCACAAACTCCCCGGGCCCTTGCTATGGACAGACAAAAAAAGATGGATGCCTCCATTGGCCAAATTAGGGGCTTCCAGTCAAGATCACAGCCCCGCCCCTCACCTGAGGGCCAGGCTGCTGCTAATCAAGGCAATTGGAAACACCTTTTACACTTGGGCCCTGAGGACATACTCAGGAATCCCTCCAGGAGCTAGCAGGCTGGAAGACCTCCTGACCCCTGGATAGCTGTGCTCCTAGTTGGGCGGCCCTTCTGGCCAGTGGTGAAAATATTCCCTAGATACAAGAAAGAACTTCAGGTTTCAAAGGGATTTGAAACACCATGAGGCACTTGGAAAAGACATTTCACAGCCATCAAAACACCCTCTTTCTGAACACTGGAAGCTTCCGTTTTGCATGGGAAATCTGGACACTGGTGTGGCCATCAGTACCACAGATCCTTTCCATTTGGCTTAATAGAGGGAAAGCACAGTGTGTGTGCCAGGGGGATCGAGTTTCACTTCCCTTGACCGGGGCTCTCATGGAATAAGGACAAGGATGCTGTGCAGGAAGGTGAGGAGGGCTGCATTGAGGCTGAGTGTCAGCCTCAGGGCCCTGGAGAATGGCAATCAAGCACAGAGGGCCTGGACAGCTGCAGCTGGAGATGGACATATGCCTGGAACCTGCAGCAGCAACGCTGTCTCCGCAGTTCCCCTCTGTACTACACCATGTGCAGGAGACTAAATAATCCAAAGGGCAAAGAAAGGAAAATTTCAACACCAGGAAGGCTGAGTTCACGATGCATGCACTGACTTCCAGTAAGGGCCCAGTGAAGAAGGCACGTAGAGACAGTCAGAGAGACAGAATGACAGAGACAGACAAGGACTGAAATTCTGGCCCTGTGTTGATCAGTGCCAGAGCACTGAAGACAAACCCTCCATGCCCATGCATACTTCTTACAAGTGGCATTGCTATTTTATGTTTGTGAGGAAAGGTAACACTTAGAACATCTAGGTATTAGCCACTCTGAGAAGCAACCCTTGGCCGGCAGCCCACTCTCCAAAACTGCCCTCGCCTCTCCAAATTCGAAGTAAGCATAGTGATGCTCCAGCCAAGATGCAGGCTGGCGTAATGCATCTCCCTGGTCCAGCCTCAGCCTGTCCTGTGTGCAGGGAACTGCACTATGTCTATTTCTTCTTTGATTTACAGTTTTGGGATAAGACTCGGTGGACAAAAAGAGCAAGAGGGAAGTAGATGATTTGGCAGTGGTAGTTTGTGCTGAGAGAGATTTGTAGAGTGATATACGATATGGCTCTGTGAGATGTCTCTCATGACTGTGGCTCAGAAGGGCCAGGTGTATCCACATTGCTACCCTAATCCAGAGCTGTGCAAGTCTCTAGCTAAAAAATATTTTCAGACCTCTACATGTTACATACATATATATATATATATATATATAGAGAGAGAGAGAGAGAGAGAGAGAAAGAGAGAGAGACACTGATGTAGTCATTTTCTACAATGGATTCGATGTGACATTCACACAATTGATTGCTAAAACCTGGAGAGAAACTTTGCATCAGGAAAAGAATTGTCCAAAGGAATAAAATCTCCAAATCATTAGCTATATGCAGCTCCAACGGGACCGAGCGAAAAAGGCTCGAGAAGGAACTCATCCAGGAGACTCTCCACATGGACAGGCACCACAGGTTTCCTAGTCTGGCAACACAAACAGGGCAGCTGCTAGTTCCCAGTGCAAGCCTCAGGGCAAAAACCTCTCCCTCTTCAGTGTCTTTACATCTGAAAAGAAGAAAAGTGACCAAGGGCCAAGGAGAGCTGCCCTGGTGTCAATATTGAGCTGTAAATCAGAATGTGCCAAGTGTTTTGCACAAAATCACCTGTGCCACAGTGATTCTGTTGTTCTCTCTCTCTCTCTCCCTCCCTCAGACACACACACACACACACACACACACACACAAATCCACAGAGGCACAGGCACAAACGGAGTTATACACATGCGCACTGGACAGCTTCTGCAAGGCAGGGCCCTGGGCTGAACCCTGCTTCGCATTTCCTGGAAGCACGCCCAGCCTTTTAAGGCCAGCTCTGAGCTCCCATTGGCGGGATTCCTTCAGAAGGCCTGCCCACAGGGCGCCAGCCAGGCTCTGATAGGCCAGAGGCCTAGGCTACGCCCAGAACCCCACCAGCAATCTCATTGGCCAGTGTGCTTGGACACGCCCAGGAGGGTCCGGGCCCCTAGTCAGTGATTGGCCAGCGGCCTTGAGCACCGCCCACACGGCCCTGCAGCACGCTGATTGGGCAGCCTCCGGAAGGCCCGCCCACCAGCCACTTCCACTCGACTCTGATTGGCCTGGTGTCCCAGGGACAAGCCCCCAGGCAGCCTTCTCTTGGCTCCCATTGGCGGGCTGCTGTCTGAGGGGCGCCCTCTGATAGGCCAGTTCCTAAGGCACGCCCAGGAAGGTCACCGCCCTTGCCCCATGATTGGCCAGCCTCCTGGGCTCCGCCCATGAGGCCCACCCCAGGCGCTCATTGGACAGCCTCCCGAGGGCCCGCCCCCCAGGCACTTCCGCTGGACCCTGATTGGCTGACCTCCAGGGGTACGCCCACCCAGAGCCAGCACCCAGGCTCTCATTGGTGGGCTCCTCTCTGAGGCCCGCCCCCGCAACTCCTCCTCTGTTCTCATTGGCCAGCTCTTGCTTCACGCCCCTGAGGGTGACGTTCCTCCTCTCTGATTGGCCAGCTGTCTCTATGAATACCCACTGGGTCCTCCCCTCAGGCTCATTGGGCACGGGCTCTGAGGCCCGCCCCTGGGGACTTTCTGCCATCCTCTGAAGGCCCTGTTTCTGCAAACACGACCCCCACAGCTCCTGTCTGGGCCCGTCCTTAGGACACTGCCTGCCTGCGCTAGGCTGGCCATGCTCTTGGGGCACACCCAGAAACACTGTCGCCACTCTCCTAGCCCAGTGCCTCAGGGCACTTGCCCCATGGAGCCTTAGTCCAGCCCTGGTGCTGCCCTCTTGTGGACACCCAGCAGAATGCAGCTGAGCACAGGGATTCACAAGCTCCCAGTAGAGTCATCCCAGGCAAAGAGAGAAACCCCTTCCACTTGCAAAGCCAAATGGGGGATCCCCCCACCCCACAGGAAAGAACAGATGTCTAGGGCACTCTACGTCAATTTCAACCCTGCTGTCCACGGGCCACAATTCCTAGAGTTCTCCTCATTCCACAGAATCACTACACTCAACTATGGTCTTTGCCGCCACCTTGTGGACATACAGCAGAATGCAGCTGAGCTCCCCATGCCACTCCTCTTTGAGTCTACCCAGAAAATTACACACAGCATGGGAATAGCAAAGGAAAGAACCCATCTGAGGACCACCTGGGAGAATGCACAACAGAGTCCACAATCCAATGTGCCAATTCATACTTGAAAAACCACTTGTGCAGTGGAAACTTCCTTTGTCATAACACAACCCAGTTCCTAAGTCCCTGTGTCAGGAATAAAGAAACAACAGCGGTAATCTTAACTGAAACACACTTATGCACACTTACACACACACACACACACACACACACCTTCCCACAGAGACGTACACACTTGTCCCGAAAATAACTTGGATTGGAGTTGCTGTTTTGCACCCTAGCAAAAGGTCAAAGTTTCATGGGTGGAAGGGAGAAGTGTTAAGTGTCTGGCATATGAAGGTGAGAAATGCCTAGAGCAGATCGATAGTTACATGGACAACGAAGGGAGCATGGGTTGGAGGAACAGCTGGTGGAGCTGCCAGGGAACTATGTGGAATCCCAGGACCCTGTTTTGAGCCCCTGGTCACACTTACCCAGCTAGGGTAAAGCTGGGCTAGTGACAAATCAGAGCTGCAGATGTCTCTCTGTCTCTCTTCCTGCTTGGGCCCTGCTCTCTCAATTTATGACTGTTTGCTTCTCCTCAATAAGAAAGTTACAAAGGATGTACAGAAATACAGGGGTAGTGGGAAAAATTACCCCCCCCGTGCCCACTATTATATGGAACTGTTGACTGTAAACCATTCATCCCCCAAGAAAGAACAGAATAAATATTTTGAGGTTAAAAACATTGTAGGTTAAATAGTGAACATTCTCTAGCGCCATGCAATACTAATCCATTGTGCATTGGATGTCACTGTCAAAAACAGTGCAGTAGCAGTTGTAGTAGTGTGTAGTATCTGCAAAAGGAAATGTATTGTGTGTCAAAAGTTCCCTTCAATTATAAGAGAAAATCTATCAGGCAGAAGAAATGACCCCTCATGTGATATCGGACGAAATAAATAAATAAATAAATATGCAAATAAATGGGAATGATCTAAGAGGATTTGAAAAAAATAAAAAATAAAAACAAACACCACAGGAAGACCTGATGACAGCAGAAATATAGAAAACGTCTGCTGAGAAATAGAGGGCTGCTTCAAAAATTCCCTGACACACAGGGTCCAGGCAAATTACGAATTCCGTGAATGAAAAGAAACGCATACGATTTGAAGCTTACACTAGAAAATGGAGGCAAGTTCTGTGCTATGATAATTACAATAAGGATACTGATAGAAAGGCTATTGGAAATGCTCCTGGAAAGTTTATAATTTATAATTGTAGTGAATCCTGCTCCAACTATGTGACCAATTATTTATGAATAAGGAGGCTATTATAAATGCGGTAATTCTGCATTCAGATCAAATAAAAAGGTCAACAATTCTAAAAATGTCTGATATATATATATATGTATATGTACATATATGTATGTGTATCTTTATTATCAACTATGAGGGATACTGGCATGGCTATGAGGAGACAGAGTATGGCTTGTGCCAGAGAGACTTACAAAGCTGAGGCTCCAGAAACCTAGGTGAAATCGCCAACAAAACAATCCAGAGCTCAGCCGGGGCCTGGTGACTCGCTTTGTATATCTGGGCCTGTCAGTCAAATAATATAAAAGTAAAATATTAATGAGTGCAGACAGAGTGAGTGAGAGCCTGTGAGAGTCAGAGACAGAGAAGGCAAGAAGAGAAATAGAAGAGTTGGAAAGAGACCAGAAGTCCAAAAGCTCCCACTCTGTGTTCATACATGACAGGTTCAAACCTGGGTTGTCGAGATTGTAAGGCATCAGTCTCCTGTCCACAGACCCCAGACAACCCCACCCTTCACCATATGTGTGTAGTATTTACGACAGGATATGTATTGTGAGTGTAAACTTCCCTTCAATTATAAGAGAAAAATCTATCAAGCAGAAGAATGGACCCCTCATGTAATATAGAACCAAATAAATAAATAAATAAATAAATAAATATGCAAGTAAATGGGGGTTATCTAGGAGGATTTGAAACAAATGAAAAATAAAAACAAAAAGCACAAGAAGACCTGATGACAGCAGAAACATACAAACCATCTGCTGTGAATCAAGGGCTGCTTCAAAAGTTCCGAGACCCTTCAGAGTCCAGGGAAATTAAGATTTCGGGAGAATGAAAAGAAACTCATATGTATTGAAGCTTACACTAGAGAAAGGAGGCAAGTTCTGTACTATGATAATTAAAATAAGGATGCTGATAGAAATGCTATTAGAAATGCTACTGGAAGGTTCTATTATTTATAATTGTATTGAATCCTGCTCCAACTATGTGGCCAATTAGTAGGGAAAAAGGAACCTGTTGTAAATGTGTGAATTCTGATTAAGATCAATTACATAGGTTGACAATTCTAAAAATGACAGAGATATATATGTATATTTATATATGTATATGGATGTATATCTTTATTATAAAGTCTGAGAGATACTGCCATGGATATGAGGAGACAGAATATGGCTTAAGTCAGAGAGACTTACCAATCAGAGGCTCCAGTAGCCTAGGTGAAATCACAAACAAAACCAGCCAGAGCTCAGCAGTGCTCTGGCCACTCTCTTTGTATATCTGGGCCTGTCAATAAAATAAGGATATAAGTAAAATATTCCTGAGTTCAGACAGAGTGAGAGAGAGCCTGTGAGAGTCAGAGACAGAGATGGCGAGAAGAGAAATAGAAGAGTTGGAAATAGACCAGAAGTCAAAAACCCCCTAGGCTGTGTTCATTCATGACAGGTTCAAACCTGGGTTGTAGAGATTGTCACGCAGCAGCTCTAATGCCCACAGACCCCAGACAACCCAAGCCTTCACCATATGTGTGTAGTATTTGCCCCAGGAAATGTATTGTGCATCAAAAGTTCCCTTCAGTTATAAGAGAAAATCTCTCAAGCAGAAGAAATGATGCCACATGTGATACCTGACTAAATAAATAAATATGCAAATAAATGGGGATGATCTGGGAGGACTTGAAACAATAAAAATAAATAAAGACAAAAACCACAAGAAGACCTGATGACAGCAGAAACATAGAAACCATCTGCTGAGAAACAGAGGGCTGCTTCAAAAATTCCCTAACACTTCAGGGTCCAGGGACATTAAGATTTCCGGAGAAAGAAAACAAACACATACGTATTGAAGCTTACACTAGAAAAAGGAGGGAAGATCTGGGCCATGATAATTACAATAAGGATGCTAATAGAAACACGATTAGAAATGCTACTGGAAGGTTCTATTATTTATAATTGTATTGAATCCTGCTCCAACTATATGGCCAATTATTTCAGAAAAACTAGGCTGTTATAAATGTGGTAATTCTGAAAGAAGGTCAAATACATAGGTCGAACATTCTAAAAATGACAGATATATAAATCTATATGTACATATATACATGTATGTATATCTTTATTATAAACTCTGAGTGATACTGGCATGGAAATGAGGAGACAGAATATGGCTTGTGTCAGAAAGACTTACAAACTGAGGCTCCAGTAGCCTAGGTGAAATCGCCAACGCAACAAGCCAGAGCTCAGCAGTGCTCTGGTAACTCTCTTTGTCTATCTGGGCCTGTCAGTAAAATAAGAATCTAAGTAAAATATTAATGAGTGAAGACAGAGTGTGTGAGAGCATGTGAGAGTTAGAGATAGAGAAGGTGAGAAGAGAAATAGATGAGTTGGAAAGAGACCAGAATTCAAAAACCTCCTACACTGTGTTCATTGATGACAGGTTCAAACCTGGCTTGTAGAGATTGTAAGGCAGCAGCTCTCATGCCCACAGACCCCAGACAGCCCCAGCCTTCACCATAGGCTCTACTACCAACCTGACAGTAATGTGGGTGTGTGTGTGTGTGTGTGTGTGTGTGTGTGTGTCTGTCTGTCTGTTTGTGTGTGTGTGTGTGTGCTCAGAGATCACCTGTAGTAGTCTCAGAGCATGGGTGGCAAGGGAGCCAGCCTCTCCTGCAACTTATGTACAGAGAACCTATCTGGTCAGGGCAAGCCAGCTAGCCCAGATTGTGGCTAAGCAAGAATGCATATGCAAAGGGACTCTCATGTCTCACTCTCCTGAGTTCCGAATCAATGCCATGCCTCACTATGATCCAAACACTGCCAATGGGGGAAGCTGGGGCACCCCTCAGAATTCAGGGGCTTGAGCCTGTCCAGTCACGTTTGGCTGCCTACTCAGCCTCCAGGCTCTCAGTCCACTGCTCAGGGCAGCAGATTACAAGCCCAGAAAGTACCCAGAAAGGGCTGTGTTTCCACATAGATGGGAAGTGTGTTGAACCAAACAATAGTGGATGAACCCGGCCCCTTACACCTACCCTTTGGGTCCGGCTAAGGCAATTGCTCCTGTGGCCTCACATCCCTGCTCATGCTTCCTGGTGTCCACACATCACACTCTGAGAGATTCCCAGAAGTAGGCTTGCATGAGTGTCCCATACAATGTCGCTCTGTTTGCAGGAAGCACAAACTCCCCGGGCCCTTGCTATGGACAGACAAAAAAAGATGGATGCCTCCATTGGCCAAATTAGGGGCTTCCAGTCAAGATCACAGCCCCGCCCCTCACCTGAGGGCCTGGCTGCTGCTAATCAAGGCAATTGGAAACACCTTTTACACTTGGGCCCTGAGGACATACTCAGGAATCCCTCCAGGAGCTAGCAGGCTGGAAGACCTCCTGACCCCTGGATAGCTGTGCTCCTAGTTGGGCGGCCCTTCTGGCCAGTGGTGAAAATATTCCCTAGATACAAGAAAGAACTTCAGGTTTAAAAGGGATTTGAAACACCATGAGGCACTTGGAAAAGACATTTCACAGCCATCAAAACACCCTCTTTCTGAACACTGGAAGCTTCCGTTTTGCATGGGAAATCTGGACACTGGTGTGGCCATCAGTACCACAGATCCTTTCCATTTGGCTTAATAGAGGGAAAGCACAGTGTGTGTGCCAGGGGGATCGAGTTTCACTTCCCTTGACCGGGGCTCTCATGGAATAAGGACAAGGATGCTGTGCAGGAAGGTGAGGAGGGCTGCATTGAGGCTGAGTGTCAGCCTCAGGGCCCTGGAGAATGGCAATCAAGCACAGAGGGCCTGGACAGCTGCAGCTGGAGATGGACATATGCCTGGAACCTGCAGCAGCAACGCTGTCTCCGCAGTTCCCCTCTGTACTACACCATGTGCAGGAGACTAAATAATCCAAAGGGCAAAGAAAGGAAAATTTCAACACCAGGAAGGCTGAGTTCACGATGCATGCACTGACTTCCAGTAAGGGCCCAGTGAAGAAGGCACGTAGAGACAGTCAGAGAGACAGAATGACAGAGACAGACAAGGACTGAAATTCTGGCCCTGTGTTGATCAGTGCCAGAGCACTGAAGACAAACCCTCCATGCCCATGCATACTTCTTACAAGTGGCATTGCTATTTTATGTTTGTGAGGAAAGGTAACACTTAGAACATCTAGGTCTTAGCCACTCTGAGAAGCAACCCTTGGCCGGCAGCCCACTCTCCAAAACTGCCCTCGCCTCTCCAAATTCGAAGTAAGCATAGTGATGCTCCAGCCAAGATGCAGGCTGGCGTAATGCATCTCCCTGGTCCAGCCTCAGCCTGTCCTGTGTGCAGGGAACTGCACTATGTCTATTTCTTCTTTGATTTACAGTTTTGGGATAAGACTCGGTGGACAAAAAGAGCAAGAGGGAAGTAGATGATTTGGCAGTGGTAGTTTGTGCTGAGAGAGATTTGTAGAGTGATATACGATATGGCTCTGTGAGATGTCTCTCATGACTGTGGCTCAGAAGGGCCAGGTGTATCCACATTGCTACCCTAATCCAGAGCTGTGCAAGTCTCTAGCTAAAAAATATTTTCAGACCTCTACATGTTACATACATATATATATATATATATATATATATAGAGAGAGAGAGAGAGAGAAAGAGAGAGAGACACTGATGTAGTCATTTTCTACAATGGATTCGATGTGACATTCACACAATTGATTGCTAAAACCTGGAGAGAAACTTTGCATCAGGAAAAGAATTGTCCAAAGGAATAAAATCTCCAAATCATTAGCTATATGCAGCTCCAACGGGACCGAGCGAAAAAGGCTCGAGAAGGAACTCATCCAGGAGACTCTCCACATGGACAGGCACCACAGGTTTCCTAGTCTGGCAACACAAACAGGGCAGCTGCTAGTTCCCAGTGCAAGCCTCAGGGCAAAAACCTCTCCCTCTTCAGTGTCTTTACATCTGAAAAGAAGAAAAGTGACCAAGGGCCAAGGAGAGCTGCCCTGGTGTCAATATTGAGCTGTAAATCAGAATGTGCCAAGTGTTTTGCACAAAATCACCTGTGCCACAGTGATTCTGTTGTTCTCTCTCTCTCTCTCCCTCCCTCAGACACACACACACACACACACACACACACACACAAATCCACAGAGGCACAGGCACAAACGGAGTTATACACATGCGCACTGGACAGCTTCTGCAAGGCAGGGCCCTGGGCTGAACCCTGCTTCGCATTTCCTGGAAGCACGCCCAGCCTTTTAAGGCCAGCTCTGAGCTCCCATTGGCGGGATTCCTTCAGAAGGCCTGCCCACAGGGCGCCAGCCAGGCTCTGATAGGCCAGAGGCCTAGGCTACGCCCAGAACCCCACCAGCAATCTCATTGGCCAGTGTGCTTGGACACGCCCAGGAGGGTCCGGGCCCCTAGTCAGTGATTGGCCAGCGGCCTTGAGCACCGCCCACACGGCCCTGCAGCACGCTGATTGGGCAGCCTCCGGAAGGCCCGCCCACCAGCCACTTCCACTCGACTCTGATTGGCCTGGTGTCCCAGGGACAAGCCCCCAGGCAGCCTTCTCTTGGCTCCCATTGGCGGGCTGCTGTCTGAGGGGCGCCCTCTGATAGGCCAGTTCCTAAGGCACGCCCAGGAAGGTCACCGCCCTTGCCCCATGATTGGCCAGCCTCCTGGGCTCCGCCCATGAGGCCCACCCCAGGCGCTCATTGGACAGCCTCCCGAGGGCCCGCCCCCCAGGCACTTCCGCTGGACCCTGATTGGCTGACCTCCAGGGGTACGCCCACCCAGAGCCAGCACCCAGGCTCTCATTGGTGGGCTCCTCTCTGAGGCCCGCCCCCGCAACTCCTCCTCTGTTCTCATTGGCCAGCTCTTGCTTCACGCCCCTGAGGGTGACGTTCCTCCTCTCTGATTGGCCAGCTGTCTCTATGAATACCCACTGGGCCCTCCCCTCAGGCTCATTGGGCACGGGCTCTGAGGCCCGCCCCTGGGGACTTTCTGCCATCCTCTGAAGGCCCTGTTTCTGCAAACACGACCCCCACAGCTCCTGTCTGGGCCCGTCCTTAGGACACTGCCTGCCTGCGCTAGGCTGGCCATGCTCTTGGGGCACACCCAGAAACACTGTCGCCACTCTCCTAGCCCAGTGCCTCAGGGCACTTGCCCCATGGAGCCTTAGTCCAGCCCTGGTGCTGCCCTCTTGTGGACACCCAGCAGAATGCAGCTGAGCACAGGGATTCACAAGCTCCCAGTAGAGTCATCCCAGGCAAAGAGAGAAACCCCTTCCACTTGCAAAGCCAAATGGGGGATCCCCCCACCCCACAGGAAAGAACAGATGTCTAGGGCACTCTACGTCAATTTCAACCCTGCTGTCCACGGGCCACAATTCCTAGAGTTCTCCTCATTCCACAGAATCACTACACTCAACTATTTTCTTTGCCGCCACCTTGTGGACATACAGCAGAATGCAGCTGAGCTCCCCATGCCACTCCTCTTTGAGTCTACCCAGAAAATTACACACAGCATGGGAATAGCAAAGGAAAGAACCCATCTGAGGACCACCTGGGAGAATGCACAACAGAGTCCACAATCCAATGTGCCAATTCATACTTGAAAAACCACTTGTGCAGTGGAAACTTCCTTTGTCATAACACAACCCAGTTCCTAAGTCCCTGTGTCAGGAATAAAGAAACAACAGCGGTAATCTTAACTGAAACACACTTATGCACACTTACACACACACACACACACACACACACCTTCCCACAGAGACGTACACACTTGTCCCGAAAATAACTTGGATTGGAGTTGCTGTTTTGCACCCTAGCAAAAGGTCAAAGTTTCATGGGTGGAAGGGAGAAGTGTTAAGTGTCTGGCATATGAAGGTGAGAAATGCCTAGAGCAGATCGATAGTTACATGGACAACGAAGGGAGCATGGGTTGGAGGAACAGCTGGTGGAGCTGCCAGGGAACTATGTGGAATCCCAGGACCCTGTTTTGAGCCCCTGGTCACACTTACCCAGCTAGGGTAAAGCTGGGCTAGTGACAAATCAGAGCTGCAGATGTCTCTCTGTCTCTCTTCCTGCTTGGGCCCTGCTCTCTCAATTTATGACTGTTTGCTTCTCCTCAATAAGAAAGTTACAAAGGATGTACAGAAATACAGGGGTAGTGGGAAAAATTACCCCCCCGTGCCCACTATTATATGGAACTGTTGACTGTAAACCATTCATCCCCCAAGAAAGAACAGAATAAATATTTTGAGGTTAAAAACATTGTAGGTTAAATAGTGAACATTCTCTAGCGCCATGCAATACTAATCCATTGTGCATTGGATGTCACTGTCAAAAACAGTGCAGTAGCAGTTGTAGTAGTGTGTAGTATCTGCAAAAGGAAATGTATTGTGTGTCAAAAGTTCCCTTCAATTATAAGAGAAAATCTATCAGGCAGAAGAAATGACCCCTCATGTGATATCGGACAAAATAAATAAATAAATAAATATGCAAATAAATGGGAATGATCTAAGAGGATTTGAAAAAAATAAAAAATAAAAACAAACACCACAGGAAGACCTGATGACAGCAGAAATATAGAAAACGTCTGCTGAGAAATAGAGGGCTGCTTCAAAAATTCCCTGACACACAGGGTCCAGGCAAATTACGAATTCCGTGAATGAAAAGAAACGCATACGATTTGAAGCTTACACTAGAAAATGGAGGCAAGTTCTGTGCTATGATAATTACAATAAGGATACTGATAGAAAGGCTATTGGAAATGCTCCTGGAAAGTTTATAATTTATAATTGTAGTGAATCCTGCTCCAACTATGTGACCAATTATTTATGAATAAGGAGGCTATTATAAATGCGGTAATTCTGCATTCAGATCAAATAAAAAGGTCAACAATTCTAAAAATGTCTGATATATATATATATGTATATGTACATATATGTATGTGTATCTTTATTATCAACTATGAGGGATACTGGCATGGCTATGAGGAGACAGAGTATGGCTTGTGCCAGAGAGACTTACAAAGCTGAGGCTCCAGAAACCTAGGTGAAATCGCCAACAAAACAATCCAGAGCTCAGCCGGGGCCTGGTGACTCGCTTTGTATATCTGGGCCTGTCAGTCAAATAATATAAAAGTAAAATATTAATGAGTGCAGACAGAGTGAGTGAGAGCCTGTGAGAGTCAGAGACAGAGAAGGCAAGAAGAGAAATAGAAGAGTTGGAAAGAGACCAGAAGTCCAAAAGCTCCCACTCTGTGTTCATACATGACAGGTTCAAACCTGGGTTGTCGAGATTGTAAGGCATCAGTCTCCTGTCCACAGACCCCAGACAACCCCACCCTTCACCATATGTGTGTAGTATTTACGACAGGATATGTATTGTGAGTGTAAACTTCCCTTCAATTATAAGAGAAAAATCTATCAAGCAGAAGAATGGACCCCTCATGTAATATAGAACCAAATAAATAAATAAATAAATAAATAAATATGCAAGTAAATGGGGGTTATCTAGGAGGATTTGAAACAAATGAAAAATAAAAACAAAAAGCACAAGAAGACCTGATGACAGCAGAAACATACAAACCATCTGCTGTGAATCAAGGGCTGCTTCAAAAGTTCCGAGACCCTTCAGAGTCCAGGGAAATTAAGATTTCGGGAGAATGAAAAGAAACTCATATGTATTGAAGCTTACACTAGAGAAAGGAGGCAAGTTCTGTACTATGATAATTAAAATAAGGATGCTGATAGAAATGCTATTAGAAATGCTACTGGAAGGTTCTATTATTTATAATTGTATTGAATCCTGCTCCAACTATGTGGCCAATTAGTAGGGAAAAAGGAACCTGTTGTAAATGTGTGAATTCTGATTAAGATCAATTACATAGGTTGACAATTCTAAAAATGACAGAGATATATATGTATATTTATATATGTATATGGATGTATATCTTTATTATAAAGTCTGAGAGATACTGCCATGGATATGAGGAGACAGAATATGGCTTAAGTCAGAGAGACTTACCAATCAGAGGCTCCAGTAGCCTAGGTGAAATCACAAACAAAACCAGCCAGAGCTCAGCAGTGCTCTGGCCACTCTCTTTGTATATCTGGGCCTGTCAATAAAATAAGGATATAAGTAAAATATTCCTGAGTTCAGACAGAGTGAGAGAGAGCCTGTGAGAGTCAGAGACAGAGATGGCGAGAAGAGAAATAGAAGAGTTGGAAATAGACCAGAAGTCAAAAACCCCCTAGGCTGTGTTCATTCATGACAGGTTCAAACCTGGGTTGTAGAGATTGTCACGCAGCAGCTCTAATGCCCACAGACCCCAGACAACCCAAGCCTTCACCATATGTGTGTAGTATTTGCCCCAGGAAATGTATTGTGCATCAAAAGTTCCCTTCAGTTATAAGAGAAAATCTCTCAAGCAGAAGAAATGATGCCACATGTGATACCTGACTAAATAAATAAATATGCAAATAAATGGGGATGATCTAGGAGGACTTGAAACAATAAAAATAAATAAAGACAAAAACCACAAGAAGACCTGATGACAGCAGAAACATAGAAACCATCTGCTGAGAAACAGAGGGCTGCTTCAAAAATTCCCTAACACTTCAGGGTCCAGGGACATTAAGATTTCCGGAGAAAGAAAACAAAAACATACGTATTGAAGCTTACACTAGAAAAAGGAGGGAAGATCTGGGCCATGATAATTACAATAAGGATGCTAATAGAAACACGATTAGAAATGCTACTGGAAGGTTCTATTATTTATAATTGTATTGAATCCTGCTCCAACTATATGGCCAATTATTTCAGAAAAACTAGGCTGTTATAAATGTGGTAATTCTGAAAGAAGGTCAAATACATAGGTCGAACATTCTAAAAATGACAGATATATAAATCTATATGTACATATATACATGTATGTATATCTTTATTATAAACTCTGAGTGATACTGGCATGGAAATGAGGAGACAGAATATGGCTTGTGTCAGAAAGACTTACAAACTGAGGCTCCAGTAGCCTAGGTGAAATCGCCAACACAACAAGCCAGAGCTCAGCAGTGCTCTGGTAACTCTCTTTGTCTATCTGGGCCTGTCAGTAAAATAAGAATCTAAGTAAAATATTAATGAGTGAAGACAGAGTGTGTGAGAGCATGTGAGAGTTAGAGATAGAGAAGGCGAGAAGAGAAATAGATGAGTTGGAAAGAGACCAGAATTCAAAAACCTCCTACACTGTGTTCATTGATGACAGGTTCAAACCTGGCTTGTAGAGATTGTAAGGCAGCAGCTCTCATGCCCACAGACCCCAGACAGCCCCAGCCTTCACCATAGGCTCTACTACCAACCTGACAGTAATGTGTGTGTGTGTGTGTGTGTGTGTGTGTCTGTCTGTCTGTCTGTTTGTGTGTGTCTGTGTGTGCTCAGAGATCACCTGTAGTAGTCTCAGAGCATGGGTGGCAAGGGAGCCAGCCTCTCCTGCAACTTATGTACAGAGAACCTATCTGGTCAGGGCAAGCCAGCTAGCCCAGATTGTGGCTAAGCAAGAATGCATATGCAAAGGGACTCTCATGTCTCACTCTCCTGAGTTCCGAATCAATGCCATGCCTCACTATGATCCAAACACTGCCAATGGGGGAAGCTGGGGCACCCCTCAGAATTCAGGGGCTTGAGCCTGTCCAGTCACGTTTGGCTGCCTACTCAGCCTCCAGGCTCTCAGTCCACTGCTCAGGGCAGCAGATTACAAGCCCAGAAAGTACCCAGAAAGGGCTGTGTTTCCACATAGATGGGAAGTGTGTTGAACCAAACAATAGTGGATGAACCCGGCCCCTTACACCTACCCTTTGGGTCCGGCTAAGGCAATTGCTCCTGTGGCCTCACATCCCTGCTCATGCTTCCTGGTGTCCACACATCACACTCTGAGAGATTCCCAGAAGTAGGCTTGCATGAGTGTCCCATACAATGTCGCTCTGTTTGCAGGAAGCACAAACTCCCCGGGCCCTTGCTATGGACAGACAAAAAAAGATGGATGCCTCCATTGGCCAAATTAGGGGCTTCCAGTCAAGATCACAGCCCCGCCCCTCACCTGAGGGCCTGGCTGCTGCTAATCAAGGCAATTGGAAACACCTTTTACACTTGGGCCCTGAGGACATACTCAGGAATCCCTCCAGGAGCTAGCAGGCTGGAAGACCTCCTGACCCCTGGATAGCTGTGCTCCTCGTTGGGCGGCCCTTCTGGCCAGTGGTGAAAATATTCCCTAGATACAAGAAAGAACTTCAGGTTTCAAAGGGATTTGAAACACCATGAGGCACTTGGAAAAGACATTTCTCAGCCATCAAAACACCCTCTTTCTGAACACTGGAAGCTTCCGTTTTGCATGGAAAAATCTGGACACTGGTGTGGCCATCAGTACCACAGATCCTTTCCATTTGGCTTAATAGAGGGAAAGCACAGTGTGTGTGCCAGGGGGATCGAGTTTCACTTCCCTTGACCGGGGCTCTCATGGAATAAGGACAAGGATGCTGTGCAGGAAGGTGAGGAGGGCTGCATTGAGGCTGAGTGTCAGCCTCAGGGCCCTGCAGAATGGCAGTCAAGCACAGAGGGCCTGGACAGCTGCAGCTGGAGATGGACATATGCCTGGAACCTGCAGCAGCAACGCTGTCTCCGCAGTTCCCCTCTGTACTACACCATGTGCAGGAGACTAAATAATCCAAAGGGCAAAGAAAGGAAAATTTCAACACCAGGAAGGCTGAGTTCACGATGCATGCACTGACTTCCAGTAAGGGCCCAGTGAAGAAGGCACGTAGAGACAGTCAGAGAGACAGAATGACAGAGACAGACAAGGACTGAAATTCTGGCCCTGTGTTGATCAGTGCCAGAGCACGGAAGACAAACCCTCCATGCCCATGCATACTTCTTACAAGTGGCATTGCTATTTTATGTTTGTGAGGAAAGGTAACACTTAGAACATCTAGGTCTTAGCCACTCTGAGAAGCAACCCTTGGCCGGCAGCCCACTCTCCAAAACTGCCCTCGCCTCTCCAAATTCGAAGTAAGCATAGTGATGCTCCAGCCAAGATGCAGGCTGGCGTATTGCATCTCCCTGGTCCAGCCTCAGCCTGTCCTGTGTGCAGGGAACTGCACTATGTCTATTTCTTCTTTGATTTACAGTTTTGGGATAAGACTCGGTGGACAAAAAGAGCAAGAGGGAAGTAGATGATTTGGCAGTGGTAGTTTGTGCTGAGAGAGATTTGTAGAGTGATATACGATATGGCTCTGTGAGATGTCTCTCATGACTGTGGCTCAGAAGGGCCAGGTGTATCCACATTGCTACCCTAATCCAGAGCTGTGCAGGTCTCTAGCTAAAAAATATTTTCTGACCTCTACATGTTACATACATATATATATATAGAGAGAGAGATAGAGAGAGAGAGAGAAAGAGAGAGAGAGACACTGATGTAGTCATTTTCTACAATGGATTCGATGTGACATTCACACAATTGATTGCTAAAACCTGGAGAGAAACTTTGCATCAGGAAAAGAATTGTCCAAAGGAATAAAATCTCCAAATCATTAGCTATATGCAGCTCCAACGGGACCGAGCGAAAAAGGCTCGAGAAGGAACTCATCCAGGAGACTCTCCACATGGACAGGCACCACAGGTTTCCTAGTCTGGCAACACAAACAGGGCAGCTGCTAGTTCCCAGTGCAAGCCTCAGGGCAAAAACCTCTCCCTCTTCAGTGTCTTTACATCTGAAAAGAAGAAAAGTGACCAAGGGCCAAGGAGAGCTGCCCTGGTGTCAATATTGAGCTGTAAATCAGAATGTGCCAAGTGTTTTGCACAAAATCACCTGTGCCACAGTGATTCTGTTGTTCTCTCTCTCTCTCCCTCCCTCAGACACACACACACACACACAAATCCACAGAGGCACAGGCACAAACGGAGTTATACACATGCGCACTGGACAGCTTCTGCAAGGCAGGGCCCTGGGCTGAACCCTGCTTCGCATTTCCTGGAAGCACGCCCAGCCTTTTAAGGCCAGCTCTGAGCTCCCATTGGCGGGATTCCTTCAGAAAGCCCGCCCACAGGGCGCCAGCCAGGCTCTGATAGGCCAGAGGCCTAGGCCACGCCCAGAACCCCACCAGCAATCTCATTGGCCAGTGTGCTTGGAAATGCCCAGGAGGGTCCGGGCCCCTAGTCAGTGATTGGCCAGCGGCCTTGAGCACCGCCCACACGGCCCTGCAGCACGCTGATTGGGCAGCCTCCGGAAGGCCCGCCCACCAGCCACTTCCGCTCGACTCTGATTGGCCTGGTGTCCCAGGGACACGCCCCCAGCCAGCCTTCTCTTGGCTCCCATTGGCGGGCTGCTGTCTGAGGGGCGCCCTCTGATAGGCCAGTTCCTAAGGCACGCCCAGGAAGGTCACCGCCCTTGCCCCATGATTGGCCAGCCTCCTGGGCTCCGCCCACGAGGCCCGCCCCAGGCGCTCATTGGACAGCCTCCCGAGGGCCCGCCCCCCAGGCACTTCCGCTGGACCCTGATTGGCTGACCTCCAGGGGTACGCCCACCCAGAGCCAGCACCCAGGCTCTCATTGGTGGGCTGCTCTCTGAGGCCCGCCCACGCAACTCCTCCTCTGTTCTCATTGGCCAGCTCTTGCTTCACGCCCCTGAGGGTGACGTTCCTCCTCTCTGATTGGCCAGCTGTCTCTACGAATACCCACTGGGCCCTCCCCTCAGGCTCATTGGGCACGGGCTCTGAGGCCCGCCCCCGGGGACTTTCTGCCATCCTCTGAAGGCCCTGTTTCTGCAAACACGACCCCCACAGCTCCTGTCTGGGCCCGTCCTTAGGACACTGCCTGCCTGCGCTAGGCTGGCCATGCTCTTGGGGCACACCCAGAAACACTGTCGCCACTCTCCTAGCCCAGTGCCTCAGGGCACTTGCCCCATGGAGCCTTAGTCCCGCCCTGGTGCTGCCCTCTTGTGGACACCCAGCAGAATGCAGCTGAGCACAGGGATTCACAAGCTCCCAGTAGAGTCATCCCAGGCAAAGAGAGAAACCCCTTCCACTTGCAAAGCCAAATGGGGGATCCCCCCACCCCACAGGAAAGAACAGATGTCTAGGGCACTCTACGTCAATTTCAACCCTGCTGTCCACGGGCCACAATTCCTAGAGTTCTCCTCATTCCACAGAATCACTACACTCAACTATGGTCTTTGCCGCCACCTTGTGGACATACAGCAGAATGCAGCTGAGCTCCCCATGCCACTCCTCTTTGAGTCTACCCAGAAAATTACACACAGCATGGGAATAGCAAAGGAAAGAACCCATCTGAGGACCACCTGGGAGAATGCACAACAGAGTCCACAATCCACTGTGCCAATTCATACTTGAAAAACCACTTGTGCAGTGGAAACTTCCTTTGTCATAACACAACCCAGTTCCTAAGTCCCTGTGTCAGGAATAAAGAAACAACAGCGGTAATCTTAACTGAAACACACTTATGCACACTTACACACACACACACACACACACCTTCCCACAGAGACGTACACACTTGTCCCAAAAATAACTTGGATTGGAGTTGCTGTTTTGCACCCTAGCAAAAGGTCAAAGTTTCATGGGTGGAAGGGAGAAGTGTTAAGTGTCTGGCATATGAAGGTGAGAAATGCCTAGAGCAGATCGATAGTTACATGGACAACGAAGGGAGCATGGGTTGGAGGAACAGCTGGTGGAGCTGCCAGGGAACTATGTGGAATCCCAGGACCCTGTTTTGAGCCCCTGGTCACACTTACCCAGCTAGGGTAAAGCTGGGCTAGTGACAAATCAGAGCTGCAGATGTCTCTCTGTCTCTCTTCCTGCTTGGGCCCTGCTCTCTCAATTTATGACTGTTTGCTTCTCCTCAATAAGAAAGTTACAAAGGATGTACAGAAATACAGGGGTAGTGGGAAAAATTACCCCCCCGTGCCCACTATTATATGGAACTGTTGACTGTAAACCATTCATCCCCCAAGAAAGAACAGAATAAATATTTGTGAGGTTAAAAACATTGTAGGTTAAATAGTGAACATTCTCTAGCGCCATGCAATACTAATCCATTGTGCATTGGATGTCACTGTCAAAAACAGTGCAGTAGCAGTTGTAGTAGTGTGTAGTATCTGCAAAAGGAAATGTATTGTGTGTCAAAAGTTCCCTTCAATTATAAGAGAAAATCTATCAGGCAGAAGAAATGACCCCTCATGTGATATCGGACAAAATAAATAAATAAATAAATATGCAAATAAATGGGAATGATCTAAGAGGATTTGAAAAAAATAAAAAATAAAAACAAACACCACAGGAAGACCTGATGACAGCAGAAATATAGAAAACGTCTGCTGAGAAATAGAGGGCTGCTTCAAAAATTCCCTGACACACAGGGTCCAGGCAAATTACGAATTCCGTGAATGAAAAGAAACGCATACGATTTGAAGCTTACACTAGAAAATGGAGGCAAGTTCTGTGCTATGATAATTACAATAAGGATACTGATAGAAAGGCTATTGGAAATGCTCCTGGAAAGTTTATAATTTATAATTGTAGTGAATCCTGCTCCAACTATGTGACCAATTATTTATGAATAAGGAGGCTATTATAAATGCGGTAATTCTGCATTCAGATCAAATAAAAAGGTCAACAATTCTAAAAATGTCTGATATATATATATATGTATATGTACATATATGTATGTGTATCTTTATTATCAACTATGAGGGATACTGGCATGGCTATGAGGAGACAGAGTATGGCTTGTGCCAGAGAGACTTACAAAGCTGAGGCTCCAGAAACCTAGGTGAAATCGCCAACAAAACAATCCAGAGCTCAGCCGGGGCCTGGTGACTCGCTTTGTATATCTGGGCCTGTCAGTCAAATAATATAAAAGTAAAATATTAATGAGTGCAGACAGAGTGAGTGAGAGCCTGTGAGAGTCAGAGACAGAGAAGGCAAGAAGAGAAATAGAAGAGTTGGAAAGAGACCAGAAGTCCAAAAGCTCCCACTCTGTGTTCATACATGACAGGTTCAAACCTGGGTTGTCGAGATTGTAAGGCATCAGTCTCCTGTCCACAGACCCCAGACAACCCCACCCTTCACCATATGTGTGTAGTATTTACGACAGGATATGTATTGTGAGTGTAAACTTCCCTTCAATTATAAGAGAAAAATCTATCAAGCAGAAGAATGGACCCCTCATGTAATATAGAACCAAATAAATAAATAAATAAATAAATAAATATGCAAGTAAATGGGGGTTATCTAGGAGGATTTGAAACAAATGAAAAATAAAAACAAAAAGCACAAGAAGACCTGATGACAGCAGAAACATACAAACCATCTGCTGTGAATCAAGGGCTGCTTCAAAAGTTCCGAGACCCTTCAGAGTCCAGGGAAATTAAGATTTCGGGAGAATGAAAAGAAACTCATATGTATTGAAGCTTACACTAGAGAAAGGAGGCAAGTTCTGTACTATGATAATTAAAATAAGGATGCTGATAGAAATGCTATTAGAAATGCTACTGGAAGGTTCTATTATTTATAATTGTATTGAATCCTGCTCCAACTATGTGGCCAATTAGTAGGGAAAAAGGAACCTGTTGTAAATGTGTGAATTCTGATTAAGATCAATTACATAGGTTGACAATTCTAAAAATGACAGAGATATATATGTATATTTATATATGTATATGGATGTATATCTTTATTATAAAGTCTGAGAGATACTGCCATGGATATGAGGAGACAGAATATGGCTTAAGTCAGAGAGACTTACCAATCAGAGGCTCCAGTAGCCTAGGTGAAATCACAAACAAAACCAGCCAGAGCTCAGCAGTGCTCTGGCCACTCTCTTTGTATATCTGGGCCTGTCAATAAAATAAGGATATAAGTAAAATATTCCTGAGTTCAGACAGAGTGAGAGAGAGCCTGTGAGAGTCAGAGACAGAGATGGCGAGAAGAGAAATAGAAGAGTTGGAAATAGACCAGAAGTCAAAAACCCCCTAGGCTGTGTTCATTCATGACAGGTTCAAACCTGGGTTGTAGAGATTGTCACGCAGCAGCTCTAATGCCCACAGACCCCAGACAACCCAAGCCTTCACCATATGTGTGTAGTATTTGCCCCAGGAAATGTATTGTGCATCAAAAGTTCCCTTCAGTTATAAGAGAAAATCTCTCAAGCAGAAGAAATGATGCCACATGTGATACCTGACTAAATAAATAAATATGCAAATAAATGGGGATGATCTGGGAGGACTTGAAACAATAAAAATAAATAAAGACAAAAACCACAAGAAGACCTGATGACAGCAGAAACATAGAAACCATCTGCTGAGAAACAGAGGGCTGCTTCAAAAATTCCCTAACACTTCAGGGTCCAGGGACATTAAGATTTCCGGAGAAAGAAAACAAACACATACGTATTGAAGCTTACACTAGAAAAAGGAGGGAAGATCTGGGCCATGATAATTACAATAAGGATGCTAATAGAAACACGATTAGAAATGCTACTGGAAGGTTCTATTATTTATAATTGTATTGAATCCTGCTCCAGCTATATGGCCAATTATTTCAGAAAAACTAGGCTGTTATAAATGTGGTAATTCTGAAAGAAGGTCAAATACATAGGTCGAACATTCTAAAAATGACAGATATATAAATCTATATGTACATATATACATGTATGTATATCTTTATTATAAACTCTGAGTGATACTGGCATGGAAATGAGGAGACAGAATATGGCTTGTGTCAGAAAGACTTACAAACTGAGGCTCCAGTAGCCTAGGTGAAATCGCCAACACAACAAGCCAGAGCTCAGCAGTGCTCTGGTAACTCTCTTTGTCTATCTGGGCCTGTCAGTAAAATAAGAATCTAAGTAAAATATTAATGAGTGAAGACAGAGTGTGTGAGAGCATGTGAGAGTTAGAGATAGAGAAGGCGAGAAGAGAAATAGATGAGTTGGAAAGAGACCAGAATTCAAAAACCTCCTACACTGTGTTCATTGATGACAGGTTCAAACCTGGCTTGTAGAGATTGTAAGGCAGCAGCTCTCATGCCCACAGACCCCAGACAGCCCCAGCCTTCACCATAGGCTCTACTACCAACCTGACAGTAATGTGTGTGTGTGTGTGTGTGTGTGTGTCTGTCTGTCTGTCTGTTTGTGTGTGTCTGTGTGTGCTCAGAGATCACCTGTAGTAGTCTCAGAGCATGGGTGGCAAGGGAGCCAGCCTCTCCTGCAACTTATGTACAGAGAACCTATCTGGTCAGGGCAAGCCAGCTAGCCCAGATTGTGGCTAAGCAAGAATGCATATGCAAAGGGACTCTCATGTCTCACTCTCCTGAGTTCCGAATCAATGCCATGCCTCACTATGATCCAAACACTGCCAATGGGGGAAGCTGGGGCACCCCTCAGAATTCAGGGGCTTGAGCCTGTCCAGTCACGTTTGGCTGCCTACTCAGCCTCCAGGCTCTCAGTCCACTGCTCAGGGCAGCAGATTACAAGCCCAGAAAGTACCCAGAAAGGGCTGTGTTTCCACATAGATGGGAAGTGTGTTGAACCAAACAATAGTGGATGAACCCGGCCCCTTACACCTACCCTTTGGGTCCGGCTAAGGCAATTGCTCCTGTGGCCTCACATCCCTGCTCATGCTTCCTGGTGTCCACACATCACACTCTGAGAGATTCCCAGAAGTAGGCTTGCATGAGTGTCCCATACAATGTCGCTCTGTTTGCAGGAAGCACAAACTCCCCGGGCCCTTGCTATGGACAGACAAAAAAAGATGGATGCCTCCATTGGCCAAATTAGGGGCTTCCAGTCAAGATCACAGCCCCGCCCCTCACCTGAGGGCCTGGCTGCTGCTAATCAAGGCAATTGGAAACACCTTTTACACTTGGGCCCTGAGGACATACTCAGGAATCCCTCCAGGAGCTAGCAGGCTGGAAGACCTCCTGACCCCTGGATAGCTGTGCTCCTCGTTGGGCGGCCCTTCTGGCCAGTGGTGAAAATATTCCCTAGATACAAGAAAGAACTTCAGGTTTCAAAGGGATTTGAAACACCATGAGGCACTTGGAAAAGACATTTCTCAGCCATCAAAACACCCTCTTTCTGAACACTGGAAGCTTCCGTTTTGCATGGAAAAATCTGGACACTGGTGTGGCCATCAGTACCACAGATCCTATCCATTTGGCTTAATAGAGGGAAAGCACAGTGTGTGTGCCAGGGGGATCGAGTTTCACTTCCCTTGACCGGGGCTCTCATGGAATAAGGACAAGGATGCTGTGCAGGAAGGTGAGGAGGGCTGCATTGAGGCTGAGTGTCAGCCTCAGGGCCCTGCAGAATGGCAGTCAAGCACAGAGGGCCTGGACAGCTGCAGCTGGAGATGGACATATGCCTGGAACCTGCAGCAGCAACGCTGTCTCCGCAGTTCCCCTCTGTACTACACCATGTGCAGGAGACTAAATAATCCAAAGGGCAAAGAAAGGAAAATTTCAACACCAGGAAGGCTGAGTTCACGATGCATGCACTGACTTCCAGTAAGGGCCCAGTGAAGAAGGCACGTAGAGACAGTCAGAGAGACAGAATGACAGAGACAGACAAGGACTGAAATTCTGGCCCTGTGTTGATCAGTGCCAGAGCACGGAAGACAAACCCTCCATGCCCATGCATACTTCTTACAAGTGGCATTGCTATTTTATGTTTGTGAGGAAAGGTAACACTTAGAACATCTAGGTCTTAGCCACTCTGAGAAGCAACCCTTGGCCGGCAGCCCACTCTCCAAAACTGCCCTCGCCTCTCCAAATTCGAAGTAAGCATAGTGATGCTCCAGCCAAGATGCAGGCTGGCGTATTGCATCTCCCTGGTCCAGCCTCAGCCTGTCCTGTGTGCAGGGAACTGCACTATGTCTATTTCTTCTTTGATTTACAGTTTTGGGATAAGACTCGGTGGACAAAAAGAGCAAGAGGGAAGTAGATGATTTGGCAGTGGTAGTTTGTGCTGAGAGAGATTTGTAGAGTGATATACGATATGGCTCTGTGAGATGTCTCTCATGACTGTGGCTCAGAAGGGCCAGGTGTATCCACATTGCTACCCTAATCCAGAGCTGTGCAGGTCTCTAGCTAAAAAATATTTTCTGACCTCTACATGTTACATACATATATATATAGAGAGAGAGAGATAGAGAGAGAGAGAGAAAGAGAGAGAGAGACACTGATGTAGTCATTTTCTACAATGGATTCGATGTGACATTCACACAATTGATTGCTAAAACCTGGAGAGAAACTTTGCATCAGGAAAAGAATTGTCCAAAGGAATAAAATCTCCAAATCATTAGCTATATGCAGCTCCAACGGGACCGAGCGAAAAAGGCTCGAGAAGGAACTCATCCAGGAGACTCTCCACATGGACAGGCACCACAGGTTTCCTAGTCTGGCAACACAAACAGGGCAGCTGCTAGTTCCCAGTGCAAGCCTCAGGGCAAAAACCTCTCCCTCTTCAGTGTCTTTACATCTGAAAAGAAGAAAAGTGACCAAGGGCCAAGGAGAGCTGCCCTGGTGTCAATATTGAGCTGTAAATCAGAATGTGCCAAGTGTTTTGCACAAAATCACCTGTGCCACAGTGATTCTGTTGTTCTCTCTCTCTCTCCCTCCCTCAGACACACACACACACACACACACACACACACACACAAATCCACAGAGGCACAGGCACAAACGGAGTTATACACATGCGCACTGGACAGCTTCTGCAAGGCAGGGCCCTGGGCTGAACCCTGCTTCGCATTTCCTGGAAGCACGCCCAGCCTTTTAAGGCCAGCTCTGAGCTCCCATTGGCGGGATTCCTTCAGAAGGCCCGCTCACAGGGCGCCAGCCAGGCTCTGATAGGCCAGAGGCCTAGGCCACGCCCAGAACCCCACCAGCAATCTCATTGGCCAGTGTGCTTGGACACGCCCAGGAGGGTCCGGGCCCCTAGTCAGTGATTGGCCAGCGGCCTTGAGCACCGCCCACACGGCCCTGCAGCACGCTGATTGGGCAGCCTCCGGAAGGCCCGCCCACCAGCCACTTCCGCTCGACTCTGATTGGCCTGGTGTCCCAGGGACACGCCCCCAGCCAGCCTTCTCTTGGCTCCCATTGGCGGGCTGCTGTCTGAGGGGCGCCCTCTGATAGGCCAGTTCCTAAGGCACGCCCAGGAAGGTCACCGCCCTTGCCCCATGATTGGCCAGCCTCCTGGGCTCCGCCCACGAGGCCCGCCCCAGGCGCTCATTGGACAGCCTCCCGAGGGCCCGCCCCCCAGGCACTTCCGCTGGACCCTGATTGGCTGACCTCCAGGGGTACGCCCACCCAGAGCCAGCACCCAGGCTCTCATTGGTGGGCTGCTCTCTGAGGCCCGCCCACGCAACTCCTCCTCTGTTCTCATTGGCCAGCTCTTGCTTCACGCCCCTGAGGGTGACGTTCCTCCTCTCTGATTGGCCAGCTGTCTCTACGAATACCCACTGGGCCCTCCCCTCAGGCTCATTGGGCACGGGCTCTGAGGCCCGCCCCCGGGGACTTTCTGCCATCCTCTGAAGGCCCTGTTTCTGCAAACACGACCCCCACAGCTCCTGTCTGGGCCCGTCCTTAGGACACTGCCTGCCTGCGCTAGGCTGGCCATGCTCTTGGGGCACACCCAGAAACACTGTCGCCACTCTCCTAGCCCAGTGCCTCAGGGCACTTGCCCCATGGAGCCTTAGTCCCGCCCTGGTGCTGCCCTCTTGTGGACACCCAGCAGAATGCAGCTGAGCACAGGGATTCACAAGCTCCCAGTAGAGTCATCCCAGGCAAAGAGAGAAACCCCTTCCACTTGCAAAGCCAAATGGGGGATCCCCCCACCCCACAGGAAAGAACAGATGTCTAGGGCACTCTACGTCAATTTCAACCCTGCTGTCCACGGGCCACAATTCCTAGAGTTCTCCTCATTCCACAGAATCACTACACTCAACTATGGTCTTTGCCGCCACCTTGTGGACATACAGCAGAATGCAGCTGAGCTCCCCATGCCACTCCTCTTTGAGTCTACCCAGAAAATTACACACAGCATGGGAATAGCAAAGGAAAGAACCCATCTGAGGACCACCTGGGAGAATGCACAACAGAGTCCACAATCCACTGTGCCAATTCATACTTGAAAAACCACTTGTGCAGTGGAAACTTCCTTTGTCATAACACAACCCAGTTCCTAAGTCCCTGTGTCAGGAATAAAGAAACAACAGCGGTAATCTTAACTGAAACACACTTATGCACACTTACACACACACACACACACACACCTTCCCACAGAGACGTACACACTTGTCCCAAAAATAACTTGGATTGGAGTTGCTGTTTTGCACCCTAGCAAAAGGTCAAAGTTTCATGGGTGGAAGGGAGAAGTGTTAAGTGTCTGGCATATGAAGGTGAGAAATGCCTAGAGCAGATCGATAGTTACATGGACAACGAAGGGAGCATGGGTTGGAGGAACAGCTGGTGGAGCTGCCAGGGAACTATGTGGAATCCCAGGACCCTGTTTTGAGCCCCTGGTCACACTTACCCAGCTAGGGTAAAGCTGGGCTAGTGACAAATCAGAGCTGCAGATGTCTCTCTGTCTCTCTTCCTGCTTGGGCCCTGCTCTCTCAATTTATGACTGTTTGCTTCTCCTCAATAAGAAAGTTACAAAGGATGTACAGAAATACAGGGGTAGTGGGAAAAATTACCCCCCCGTGCCCACTATTATATGGAACTGTTGACTGTAAACCATTCATCCCCCAAGAAAGAACAGAATAAATATTTGTGAGGTTAAAAACATTGTAGGTTAAATAGTGAACATTCTCTAGCGCCATGCAATACTAATCCATTGTGCATTGGATGTCACTGTCAAAAACAGTGCAGTAGCAGTTGTAGTAGTGTGTAGTATCTGCAAAAGGAAATGTATTGTGTGTCAAAAGTTCCCTTCAATTATAAGAGAAAATCTATCAGGCAGAAGAAATGACCCCTCATGTGATATCGGACAAAATAAATAAATAAATAAATATGCAAATAAATGGGAATGATCTAAGAGGATTTGAAAAAAATAAAAAATAAAAACAAACACCACAGGAAGACCTGATGACAGCAGAAATATAGAAAACGTCTGCTGAGAAATAGAGGGCTGCTTCAAAAATTCCCTGACACACAGGGTCCAGGCAAATTACGAATTCCGTGAATGAAAAGAAACGCATACGATTTGAAGCTTACACTAGAAAATGGAGGCAAGTTCTGTGCTATGATAATTACAATAAGGATACTGATAGAAAGGCTATTGGAAATGCTCCTGGAAAGTTTATAATTTATAATTGTAGTGAATCCTGCTCCAACTATGTGACCAATTATTTATGAATAAGGAGGCTATTATAAATGCGGTAATTCTGCATTCAGATCAAATAAAAAGGTCAACAATTCTAAAAATGTCTGATATATATATATATGTATATGTACATATATGTATGTGTATCTTTATTATCAACTATGAGGGATACTGGCATGGCTATGAGGAGACAGAGTATGGCTTGTGCCAGAGAGACTTACAAAGCTGAGGCTCCAGAAACCTAGGTGAAATCGCCAACAAAACAATCCAGAGCTCAGCCGGGGCCTGGTGACTCGCTTTGTATATCTGGGCCTGTCAGTCAAATAATATAAAAGTAAAATATTAATGAGTGCAGACAGAGTGAGTGAGAGCCTGTGAGAGTCAGAGACAGAGAAGGCAAGAAGAGAAATAGAAGAGTTGGAAAGAGACCAGAAGTCCAAAAGCTCCCACTCTGTGTTCATACATGACAGGTTCAAACCTGGGTTGTCGAGATTGTAAGGCATCAGTCTCCTGTCCACAGACCCCAGACAACCCCACCCTTCACCATATGTGTGTAGTATTTACGACAGGATATGTATTGTGAGTGTAAACTTCCCTTCAATTATAAGAGAAAAATCTATCAAGCAGAAGAATGGACCCCTCATGTAATATAGAACCAAATAAATAAATAAATAAATAAATAAATATGCAAGTAAATGGGGGTTATCTAGGAGGATTTGAAACAAATGAAAAATAAAAACAAAAAGCACAAGAAGACCTGATGACAGCAGAAACATACAAACCATCTGCTGTGAATCAAGGGCTGCTTCAAAAGTTCCGAGACCCTTCAGAGTCCAGGGAAATTAAGATTTCGGGAGAATGAAAAGAAACTCATATGTATTGAAGCTTACACTAGAGAAAGGAGGCAAGTTCTGTACTATGATAATTAAAATAAGGATGCTGATAGAAATGCTATTAGAAATGCTACTGGAAGGTTCTATTATTTATAATTGTATTGAATCCTGCTCCAACTATGTGGCCAATTAGTAGGGAAAAAGGAACCTGTTGTAAATGTGTGAATTCTGATTAAGATCAATTACATAGGTTGACAATTCTAAAAATGACAGAGATATATATGTATATTTATATATGTATATGGATGTATATCTTTATTATAAAGTCTGAGAGATACTGCCATGGATATGAGGAGACAGAATATGGCTTAAGTCAGAGAGACTTACCAATCAGAGGCTCCAGTAGCCTAGGTGAAATCACAAACAAAACCAGCCAGAGCTCAGCAGTGCTCTGGCCACTCTCTTTGTATATCTGGGCCTGTCAATAAAATAAGGATATAAGTAAAATATTCCTGAGTTCAGACAGAGTGAGAGAGAGCCTGTGAGAGTCAGAGACAGAGATGGCGAGAAGAGAAATAGAAGAGTTGGAAATAGACCAGAAGTCAAAAACCCCCTAGGCTGTGTTCATTCATGACAGGTTCAAACCTGGGTTGTAGAGATTGTCACGCAGCAGCTCTAATGCCCACAGACCCCAGACAACCCAAGCCTTCACCATATGTGTGTAGTATTTGCCCCAGGAAATGTATTGTGCATCAAAAGTTCCCTTCAGTTATAAGAGAAAATCTCTCAAGCAGAAGAAATGATGCCACATGTGATACCTGACTAAATAAATAAATATGCAAATAAATGGGGATGATCTAGGAGGACTTGAAACAATAAAAATAAATAAAGACAAAAACCACAAGAAGACCTGATGACAGCAGAAACATAGAAACCATCTGCTGAGAAACAGAGGGCTGCTTCAAAAATTCCCTAACACTTCAGGGTCCAGGGACATTAAGATTTCCGGAGAAAGAAAACAAACACATACGTATTGAAGCTTACACTAGAAAAAGGAGGGAAGATCTGGGCCATGATAATTACAATAAGGATGCTAATAGAAACACGATTAGAAATGCTACTGGAAGGTTCTATTATTTATAATTGTATTGAATCCTGCTCCAACTATATGGCCAATTATTTCAGAAAAACTAGGCTGTTATAAATGTGGTAATTCTGAAAGAAGGTCAAATACATAGGTCGAACATTCTAAAAATGACAGATATATAAATCTATATGTACATATATACATGTATGTATATCTTTATTATAAACTCTGAGTGATACTGGCATGGAAATGAGGAGACAGAATATGGCTTGTGTCAGAAAGACTTACAAACTGAGGCTCCAGTAGCCTAGGTGAAATCGCCAACACAACAAGCCAGAGCTCAGCAGTGCTCTGGTAACTCTCTTTGTCTATCTGGGCCTGTCAGTAAAATAAGAATCTAAGTAAAATATTAATGAGTGAAGACAGAGTGTGTGAGAGCATGTGAGAGTTAGAGATAGAGAAGGCGAGAAGAGAAATAGATGAGTTGGAAAGAGACCAGAATTCAAAAACCTCCTACACTGTGTTCATTGATGACAGGTTCAAACCTGGCTTGTAGAGATTGTAAGGCAGCAGCTCTCATGCCCACAGACCCCAGACAGCCCCAGCCTTCACCATAGGCTCTACTACCAACCTGACAGTAATGTGTGTGTGTGTGTGTGTGTGTGTGTGTCTGTCTGTCTGTCTGTTTGTGTGTGTCTGTGTGTGCTCAGAGATCACCTGTAGTAGTCTCAGAGCATGGGTGGCAAGGGAGCCAGCCTCTCCTGCAACTTATGTACAGAGAACCTATCTGGTCAGGGCAAGCCAGCTAGCCCAGATTGTGGCTAAGCAAGAATGCATATGCAAAGGGACTCTCATGTCTCACTCTCCTGAGTTCCGAATCAATGCCATGCCTCACTATGATCCAAACACTGCCAATGGGGGAAGCTGGGGCACCCCTCAGAATTCAGGGGCTTGAGCCTGTCCAGTCACGTTTGGCTGCCTACTCAGCCTCCAGGCTCTCAGTCCACTGCTCAGGGCAGCAGATTACAAGCCCAGAAAGTACCCAGAAAGGGCTGTGTTTCCACATAGATGGGAAGTGTGTTGAACCAAACAATAGTGGATGAACCCGGCCCCTTACACCTACCCTTTGGGTCCGGCTAAGGCAATTGCTCCTGTGGCCTCACATCCCTGCTCATGCTTCCTGGTGTCCACACATCACACTCTGAGAGATTCCCAGAAGTAGGCTTGCATGAGTGTCCCATACAATGTCGCTCTGTTTGCAGGAAGCACAAACTCCCCGGGCCCTTGCTATGGACAGACAAAAAAAGATGGATGCCTCCATTGGCCAAATTAGGGGCTTCCAGTCAAGATCACAGCCCCGCCCCTCACCTGAGGGCCTGGCTGCTGCTAATCAAGGCAATTGGAAACACCTTTTACACTTGGGCCCTGAGGACATACTCAGGAATCCCTCCAGGAGCTAGCAGGCTGGAAGACCTCCTGACCCCTGGATAGCTGTGCTCCTCGTTGGGCGGCCCTTCTGGCCAGTGGTGAAAATATTCCCTAGATACAAGAAAGAACTTCAGGTTTCAAAGGGATTTGAAACACCATGAGGCACTTGGAAAAGACATTTCTCAGCCATCAAAACACCCTCTTTCTGAACACTGGAAGCTTCCGTTTTGCATGGAAAAATCTGGACACTGGTGTGGCCATCAGTACCACAGATCCTTTCCATTTGGCTTAATAGAGGGAAAGCACAGTGTGTGTGCCAGGGGGATCGAGTTTCACTTCCCTTGACCGGGGCTCTCATGGAATAAGGACAAGGATGCTGTGCAGGAAGGTGAGGAGGGCTGCATTGAGGCTGAGTGTCAGCCTCAGGGCCCTGCAGAATGGCAGTCAAGCACAGAGGGCCTGGACAGCTGCAGCTGGAGATGGACATATGCCTGGAACCTGCAGCAGCAACGCTGTCTCCGCAGTTCCCCTCTGTACTACACCATGTGCAGGAGACTAAATAATCCAAAGGGCAAAGAAAGGAAAATTTCAACACCAGGAAGGCTGAGTTCACGATGCATGCACTGACTTCCAGTAAGGGCCCAGTGAAGAAGGCACGTAGAGACAGTCAGAGAGACAGAATGACAGAGACAGACAAGGACTGAAATTCTGGCCCTGTGTTGATCAGTGCCAGAGCACGGAAGACAAACCCTCCATGCCCATGCATACTTCTTACAAGTGGCATTGCTATTTTATGTTTGTGAGGAAAGGTAACACTTAGAACATCTAGGTCTTAGCCACTCTGAGAAGCAACCCTTGGCCGGCAGCCCACTCTCCAAAACTGCCCTCGCCTCTCCAAATTCGAAGTAAGCATAGTGATGCTCCAGCCAAGATGCAGGCTGGCGTATTGCATCTCCCTGGTCCAGCCTCAGCCTGTCCTGTGTGCAGGGAACTGCACTATGTCTATTTCTTCTTTGATTTACAGTTTTGGGATAAGACTCGGTGGACAAAAAGAGCAAGAGGGAAGTAGATGATTTGGCAGTGGTAGTTTGTGCTGAGAGAGATTTGTAGAGTGATATACGATATGGCTCTGTGAGATGTCTCTCATGACTGTGGCTCAGAAGGGCCAGGTGTATCCACATTGCTACCCTAATCCAGAGCTGTGCAGGTCTCTAGCTAAAAAATATTTTCTGACCTCTACATGTTACATACATATATATATATAGAGAGAGAGATAGAGAGAGAGAGAGAAAGAGAGAGAGAGACACTGATGTAGTCATTTTCTACAATGGATTCGATGTGACATTCACACAATTGATTGCTAAAACCTGGAGAGAAACTTTGCATCAGGAAAAGAATTGTCCAAAGGAATAAAATCTCCAAATCATTAGCTATATGCAGCTCCAACGGGACCGAGCGAAAAAGGCTCGAGAAGGAACTCATCCAGGAGACTCTCCACATGGACAGGCACCACAGGTTTCCTAGTCTGGCAACACAAACAGGGCAGCTGCTAGTTCCCAGTGCAAGCCTCAGGGCAAAAACCTCTCCCTCTTCAGTGTCTTTACATCTGAAAAGAAGAAAAGTGACCAAGGGCCAAGGAGAGCTGCCCTGGTGTCAATATTGAGCTGTAAATCAGAATGTGCCAAGTGTTTTGCACAAAATCACCTGTGCCACAGTGATTCTGTTGTTCTCTCTCTCTCTCCCTCCCTCAGACACACACACACACACACACACACACACACACAAATCCACAGAGGCACAGGCACAAACGGAGTTATACACATGCGCACTGGACAGCTTCTGCAAGGCAGGGCCCTGGGCTGAACCCTGCTTCGCATTTCCTGGAAGCACGCCCAGCCTTTTAAGGCCAGCTCTGAGCTCCCATTGGCGGGATTCCTTCAGAAGGCCCGCTCACAGGGCGCCAGCCAGGCTCTGATAGGCCAGAGGCCTAGGCCACGCCCAGAACCCCACCAGCAATCTCATTGGCCAGTGTGCTTGGACACGCCCAGGAGGGTCCGGGCCCCTAGTCAGTGATTGGCCAGCGGCCTTGAGCACCGCCCACACGGCCCTGCAGCACGCTGATTGGGCAGCCTCCGGAAGGCCCGCCCACCAGCCACTTCCGCTCGACTCTGATTGGCCTGGTGTCCCAGGGACACGACCCAGCCAGCCTTCTCTTGGCTCCTATTGGCGGGCTGCTGTCTGAGGGGCGCCCTCTGATAGGCCAGTTCCTAAGGCACGCCCAGGAAGGTCACCGCCCTTGCCCCATGATTGGCCAGCCTCCTGGGCTCCGCCCACGAGGCCCGCCCCAGGCGCTCATTGGACAGCCTCCCGAGGGCCCGCCCCCCAGGCACTTCCGCTGGACCCTGATTGGCTGACCTCCAGGGGTACGCCCACCCAGAGCCAGCACCCAGGCTCTCATTGGTGGGCTGCTCTCTGAGGCCCGCCCACGCAACTCCTCCTCTGTTCTCATTGGCCAGCTCTTGCTTCACGCCCCTGAGGGTGACGTTCCTCCTCTCTGATTGGCCAGCTGTCTCTATGAATACCCACTGGGCCCTCCCCTCAGGCTCATTGGGCACGGGCTCTGAGGCCCGCCCCCGGGGACTTTCTGCCATCCTCTGAAGGCCCTGTTTCTGCAAACACGACCCCCACAGCTCCTGTCTGGGCCCGTCCTTAGGACACTGCCTGCCTGCGCTAGGCTGGCCATGCTCTTGGGGCACACCCAGAAACACTGTCGCCACTCTCCTAGCCCAGTGCCTCAGGGCACTTGCCCCATGGAGCCTTAGTCCCGCCCTGGTGCTGCCCTCTTGTGGACACCCAGCAGAATGCAGCTGAGCACAGGGATTCACAAGCTCCCAGTAGAGTCATCCCAGGCAAAGAGAGAAACCCCTTCCACTTGCAAAGCCAAATGGGGGATCCCCCCACCCCACAGGAAAGAACAGATGTCTAGGGCACTCTACGTCAATTTCAACCCTGCTGTCCACGGGCCACAATTCCTAGAGTTCTCCTCATTCCACAGAATCACTACACTCAACTATGGTCTTTGCCGCCACCTTGTGGACATACAGCAGAATGCAGCTGAGCTCCCCATGCCACTCCTCTTTGAGTCTACCCAGAAAATTACACACAGCATGGGAATAGCAAAGGAAAGAACCCATCTGAGGACCACCTGGGAGAATGCACAACAGAGTCCACAATCCACTGTGCCAATTCATACTTGAAAAACCACTTGTGCAGTGGAAACTTCCTTTGTCATAACACAACCCAGTTCCTAAGTCCCTGTGTCAGGAATAAAGAAACAACAGCGGTAATCTTAACTGAAACACACTTATGCACACTTACACACACACACACACACACACCTTCCCACAGAGACGTACACACTTGTCCCAAAAATAACTTGGATTGGAGTTGCTGTTTTGCACCCTAGCAAAAGGTCAAAGTTTCATGGGTGGAAGGGAGAAGTGTTAAGTGTCTGGCATATGAAGGTGAGAAATGCCTAGAGCAGATCGATAGTTACATGGACAACGAAGGGAGCATGGGTTGGAGGAACAGCTGGTGGAGCTGCCAGGGAACTATGTGGAATCCCAGGACCCTGTTTTGAGCCCCTGGTCACACTTACCCAGCTAGGGTAAAGCTGGGCTAGTGACAAATCAGAGCTGCAGATGTCTCTCTGTCTCTCTTCCTGCTTGGGCCCTGCTCTCTCAATTTATGACTGTTTGCTTCTCCTCAATAAGAAAGTTACAAAGGATGTACAGAAATACAGGGGTAGTGGGAAAAATTACCCCCCCGTGCCCACTATTATATGGAACTGTTGACTGTAAACCATTCATCCCCCAAGAAAGAACAGAATAAATATTTGTGAGGTTAAAAACATTGTAGGTTAAATAGTGAACATTCTCTAGCGCCATGCAATACTAATCCATTGTGCATTGGATGTCACTGTCAAAAACAGTGCAGTAGCAGTTGTAGTAGTGTGTAGTATCTGCAAAAGGAAATGTATTGTGTGTCAAAAGTTCCCTTCAATTATAAGAGAAAATCTATCAGGCAGAAGAAATGACCCCTCATGTGATATCGGACAAAATAAATAAATAAATAAATATGCAAATAAATGGGAATGATCTAAGAGGATTTGAAAAAAATAAAAAATAAAAACAAACACCACAGGAAGACCTGATGACAGCAGAAATATAGAAAACGTCTGCTGAGAAATAGAGGGCTGCTTCAAAAATTCCCTGACACACAGGGTCCAGGCAAATTACGAATTCTGAGAATGAAAAGAAACGCATACGATTTGAAGCTTACACTAGAAAATGGAGGCAAGTTCTGTGCTATGATAATTACAATAAGGATACTGATAGAAAGGCTATTGGAAATGCTCCTGGAAAGTTTATAATTTATAATTGTAGTGAATCCTGCTCCAACTATGTGACCAATTATTTATGAATAAGGAGGCTATTATAAATGTGGTAATTCTGCATTCAGATCAAATAAAAAGGTCAACAATTCTAAAAATGTCTGATATATATATATGTATATGTACATATATGTATGTGTATCTTTATTATCAACTATGAGGGATACTGGCATGGCTATGAGGAGACAGAGTATGGCTTGTGCCAGAGAGACTTACAAAGCTGAGGCTCCAGAAACCTAGGTGAAATCGCCAACAAAACAATCCAGAGCTCAGCCGGGGCCTGGTGACTCGCTTTGTATATCTGGGCCTGTCAGTCAAATAATATAAAAGTAAAATATTAATGAGTGCAGACAGAGTGAGTGAGAGCCTGTGAGAGTCAGAGACAGAGAAGGCAAGAAGAGAAATAGAAGAGTTGGAAAGAGACCAGAAGTCCAAAAGCTCCCACTCTGTGTTCATACATGACAGGTTCAAACCTGGGTTGTCGAGATTGTAAGGCATCAGTCTCCTGTCCACAGACCCCAGACAACCCCACCCTTCACCATATGTGTGTAGTATTTACGACAGGATATGTATTGTGAGTGTAAACTTCCCTTCAATTATAAGAGAAAAATCTATCAAGCAGAAGAATGGACCCCTCATGTAATATAGAACCAAATAAATAAATAAATAAATAAATAAATAAATATGCAAGTAAATGGGGGTTATCTAGGAGGATTTGAAACAAATGAAAAATAAAAACAAAAAGCACAAGAAGACCTGATGACAGCAGAAACATACAAACCATCTGCTGTGAATCAAGGGCTGCTTCAAAAGTTCCGAGACCCTTCAGAGTCCAGGGAAATTAAGATTTCGGGAGAATGAAAAGAAACTCATATGTATTGAAGCTTACACTAGAGAAAGGAGGCAAGTTCTGTACTATGATAATTAAAATAAGGATGCTGATAGAAATGCTATTAGAAATGCTACTGGAAGGTTCTATTATTTATAATTGTATTGAATCCTGCTCCAACTATGTGGCCAATTAGTAGGGAAAAAGGAACCTGTTGTAAATGTGTGAATTCTGATTAAGATCAATTACATAGGTTGACAATTCTAAAAATGACAGAGATATATATGTATATTTATATATGTATATGGATGTATATCTTTATTATAAAGTCTGAGAGATACTGCCATGGATATGAGGAGACAGAATATGGCTTAAGTCAGAGAGACTTACCAATCAGAGGCTCCAGTAGCCTAGGTGAAATCACAAACAAAACCAGCCAGAGCTCAGCAGTGCTCTGGCCACTCTCTTTGTATATCTGGGCCTGTCAATAAAATAAGGATATAAGTAAAATATTCCTGAGTTCAGACAGAGTGAGAGAGAGCCTGTGAGAGTCAGAGACAGAGATGGCGAGAAGAGAAATAGAAGAGTTGGAAATAGACCAGAAGTCAAAAACCCCCTAGGCTGTGTTCATTCATGACAGGTTCAAACCTGGGTTGTAGAGATTGTCACGCAGCAGCTCTAATGCCCACAGACCCCAGACAACCCAAGCCTTCACCATATGTGTGTAGTATTTGCCCCAGGAAATGTATTGTGCATCAAAAGTTCCCTTCAGTTATAAGAGAAAATCTCTCAAGCAGAAGAAATGATGCCACATGTGATACCTGACTAAATAAATAAATATGCAAATAAATGGGGATGATCTAGGAGGACTTGAAACAATAAAAATAAATAAAGACAAAAACCACAAGAAGACCTGATGACAGCAGAAACATAGAAACCATCTGCTGAGAAACAGAGGGCTGCTTCAAAAATTCCCTAACACTTCAGGGTCCAGGGACATTAAGATTTCCGGAGAAAGAAAACAAACACATACGTATTGAAGCTTACACTAGAAAAAGGAGGGAAGATCTGGGCCATGATAATTACAATAAGGATGCTAATAGAAACACGATTAGAAATGCTACTGGAAGGTTCTATTATTTATAATTGTATTGAATCCTGCTCCAACTATATGGCCAATTATTTCAGAAAAACTAGGCTGTTATAAATGTGGTAATTCTGAAAGAAGGTCAAATACATAGGTCGAACATTCTAAAAATGACAGATATATAAATCTATATGTACATATATACATGTATGTATATCTTTATTATAAACTCTGAGTGATACTGGCATGGAAATGAGGAGACAGAATATGGCTTGTGTCAGAAAGACTTACAAACTGAGGCTCCAGTAGCCTAGGTGAAATCGCCAACACAACAAGCCAGAGCTCAGCAGTGCTCTGGTAACTCTCTTTGTCTATCTGGGCCTGTCAGTAAAATAAGAATCTAAGTAAAATATTAATGAGTGAAGACAGAGTGTGTGAGAGCATGTGAGAGTTAGAGATAGAGAAGGCGAGAAGAGAAATAGATGAGTTGGAAAGAGACCAGAATTCAAAAACCTCCTACACTGTGTTCATTGATGACAGGTTCAAACCTGGCTTGTAGAGATTGTAAGGCAGCAGCTCTCATGCCCACAGACCCCAGACAGCCCCAGCCTTCACCATAGGCTCTACTACCAACCTGACAGTAATGTGTGTGTGTGTGTGTGTGTGTGTGTGTGTGTCTGTCTGTCTGTTTGTGTGTGTCTGTGTGTGCTCAGAGATCACCTGTAGTAGTCTCAGAGCATGGGTGGCAAGGGAGCCAGCCTCTCCTGCAACTTATGTACAGAGAACCTATCTGGTCAGGGCAAGCCAGCTAGCCCAGATTGTGGCTAAGCAAGAATGCATATGCAAAGGGACTCTCATGTCTCACTCTCCTGAGTTCCGAATCAATGCCATGCCTCACTATGATCCAAACACTGCCAATGGGGGAAGCTGGGGCACCCCTCAGAATTCAGGGGCTTGAGCCTGTCCAGTCACGTTTGGCTGCCTACTCAGCCTCCAGGCTCTCAGTCCACTGCTCAGGGCAGCAGATTACAAGCCCAGAAAGTACCCAGAAAGGGCTGTGTTTCCACATAGATGGGAAGTGTGTTGAACCAAACAATAGTGGATGAACCCGGCCCCTTACACCTACCCTTTGGGTCCGGCTAAGGCAATTGCTCCTGTGGCCTCACATCCCTGCTCATGCTTCCTGGTGTCCACACATCACACTCTGAGAGATTCCCAGAAGTAGGCTTGCATGAGTGTCCCATACAATGTCGCTCTGTTTGCAGGAAGCACAAACTCCCCGGGCCCTTGCTATGGACAGACAAAAAAAGATGGATGCCTCCATTGGCCAAATTAGGGGCTTCCAGTCAAGATCACAGCCCCGCCCCTCATCTGAGGGCCTGGCTGCTGCTAATCAAGGCAATTGGAAACACCTTTTACACTTGGGCCCTGAGGACATACTCAGGAATCCCTCCAGGAGCTAGCAGGCTGGAAGACCTCCTGACCCCTGGATAGCTGTGCTCCTCGTTGGGCGGCCCTTCTGGCCAGTGGTGAAAATATTCCCTAGATACAAGAAAGAACTTCAGGTTTCAAAGGGATTTGAAACACCATGAGGCACTTGGAAAAGACATTTCTCAGCCATCAAAACACCCTCTTTCTGAACACTGGAAGCTTCCGTTTTGCATGGAAAAATCTGGACACTGGTGTGGCCATCAGTACCACAGATCCTTTCCATTTGGCTTAATAGAGGGAAAGCACAGTGTGTGTGCCAGGGGGATCGAGTTTCACTTCCCTTGACCGGGGCTCTCATGGAATAAGGACAAGGATGCTGTGCAGGAAGGTGAGGAGGGCTGCATTGAGGCTGAGTGTCAGCCTCAGGGCCCTGCAGAATGGCAGTCAAGCACAGAGGGCCTGGACAGCTGCAGCTGGAGATGGACATATGCCTGGAACCTGCAGCAGCAACGCTGTCTCCGCAGTTCCCCTCTGTACTACACCATGTGCAGGAGACTAAATAATCCAAAGGGCAAAGAAAGGAAAATTTCAACACCAGGAAGGCTGAGTTCACGATGCATGCACTGACTTCCAGTAAGGGCCCAGTGAAGAAGGCACGTAGAGACAGTCAGAGAGACAGAATGACAGAGACAGACAAGGACTGAAATTCTGGCCCTGTGTTGATCAGTGCCAGAGCACGGAAGACAAACCCTCCATGCCCATGCATACTTCTTACAAGTGGCATTGCTATTTTATGTTTGTGAGGAAAGGTAACACTTAGAACATCTAGGTCTTAGCCACTCTGAGAAGCAACCCTTGGCCGGCAGCCCACTCTCCAAAACTGCCCTCGCCTCTCCAAATTCGAAGTAAGCATAGTGATGCTCCAGCCAAGATGCAGGCTGGCGTATTGCATCTCCCTGGTCCAGCCTCAGCCTGTCCTGTGTGCAGGGAACTGCACTATGTCTATTTCTTCTTTGATTTACAGTTTTGGGATAAGACTCGGTGGACAAAAAGAGCAAGAGGGAAGTAGATGATTTGGCAGTGGTAGTTTGTGCTGAGAGAGATTTGTAGAGTGATATACGATATGGCTCTGTGAGATGTCTCTCATGACTGTGGCTCAGAAGGGCCAGGTGTATCCACATTGCTACCCTAATCCAGAGCTGTGCAGGTCTCTAGCTAAAAAATATTTTCTGACCTCTACATGTTACATACATATATATATAGAGAGAGAGAGATAGAGAGAGAGAGAGAAAGAGAGAGAGAGACACTGATGTAGTCATTTTCTACAATGGATTCGATGTGACATTCACACAATTGATTGCTAAAACCTGGAGAGAAACTTTGCATCAGGAAAAGAATTGTCCAAAGGAATAAAATCTCCAAATCATTAGCTATATGCAGCTCCAACGGGACCGAGCGAAAAAGGCTCGAGAAGGAACTCATCCAGGAGACTCTCCACATGGACAGGCACCACAGGTTTCCTAGTCTGGCAACACAAACAGGGCAGCTGCTAGTTCCCAGTGCAAGCCTCAGGGCAAAAACCTCTCCCTCTTCAGTGTCTTTACATCTGAAAAGAAGAAAAGTGACCAAGGGCCAAGGAGAGCTGCCCTGGTGTCAATATTGAGCTGTAAATCAGAATGTGCCAAGTGTTTTGCACAAAATCACCTGTGCCACAGTGATTCTGTTGTTCTCTCTCTCTCTCCCTCCCTCAGACACACACACACACACACACACACACACACAAATCCACAGAGGCACAGGCACAAACGGAGTTATACACATGCGCACTGGACAGCTTCTGCAAGGCAGGGCCCTGGGCTGAACCCTGCTTCGCATTTCCTGGAAGCACGCCCAGCCTTTTAAGGCCAGCTCTGAGCTCCCATTGGTGGGATTCCTTCAGAAGGCCCGCTCACAGGGCGCCAGCCAGGCTCTGATAGGCCAGAGGCCTAGGCCACGCCCAGAACCCCACCAGCAATCTCATTGGCCAGTGTGCTTGGACACGCCCAGGAGGGTCCGGGCCCCTAGTCAGTGATTGGCCAGCGGCCTTGAGCACCGCCCACACGGCCCTGCAGCACGCTGATTGGGCAGCCTCCGGAAGGCCCGCCCACCAGCCACTTCCGCTCGACTCTGATTGGCCTGGTGTCCCAGGGACACGCCCCCAGCCAGCCTTCTCTTGGCTCCCATTGGCGGGCTGCTGTCTGAGGGGCGCCCTCTGATAGGCCAGTTCCTAAGGCACGCCCAGGAAGGTCACCGCCCTTGCCCCATGATTGGCCAGCCTCCTGGGCTCCGCCCACGAGGCCCGCCCCAGGCGCTCATTGGACAGCCTCCCGAGGGCCCGCCCCCCAGGCACTTCCGCTGGACCCTGATTGGCTGACCTCCAGGGGTACGCCCACCCAGAGCCAGCACCCAGGCTCTCATTGGTGGGCTGCTCTCTGAGGCCCGCCCACGCAACTCCTCCTCTGTTCTCATTGGCCAGCTCTTGCTTCACGCCCCTGAGGGTGACGTTCCTCCTCTCTGATTGGCCAGCTGTCTCTACGAATACCCACTGGGCCCTCCCCTCAGGCTCATTGGGCACGGGCTCTGAGGCCCGCCCCCGGGGACTTTCTGCCATCCTCTGAAGGCCCTGTTTCTGCAAACACGACCCCCACAGCTCCTGTCTGGGCCCGTCCTTAGGACACTGCCTGCCTGCGCTAGGCTGGCCATGCTCTTGGGGCACACCCAGAAACACTGTCGCCACTCTCCTAGCCCAGTGCCTCAGGGCACTTGCCCCATGGAGCCTTAGTCCCGCCCTGGTGCTGCCCTCTTGTGGACACCCAGCAGAATGCAGCTGAGCACAGGGATTCACAAGCTCCCAGTAGAGTCATCCCAGGCAAAGAGAGAAACCCCTTCCACTTGCAAAGCCAAATGGGGGATCCCCCCACCCCACAGGAAAGAACAGATGTCTAGGGCACTCTACGTCAATTTCAACCCTGCTGTCCACGGGCCACAATTCCTAGAGTTCTCCTCATTCCACAGAATCACTACACTCAACTATGGTCTTTGCCGCCACCTTGTGGACATACAGCAGAATGCAGCTGAGCTCCCCATGCCACTCCTCTTTGAGTCTACCCAGAAAATTACACACAGCATGGGAATAGCAAAGGAAAGAACCCATCTGAGGACCACCTGGGAGAATGCACAACAGAGTCCACAATCCACTGTGCCAATTCATACTTGAAAAACCACTTGTGCAGTGGAAACTTCCTTTGTCATAACACAACCCAGTTCCTAAGTCCCTGTGTCAGGAATAAAGAAACAACAGCGGTAATCTTAACTGAAACACACTTATGCACACTTACACACACACACACACACACACACCTTCCCACAGAGACGTACACACTTGTCCCAAAAATAACTTGGATTGGAGTTGCTGTTTTGCACCCTAGCAAAAGGTCAAAGTTTCATGGGTGGAAGGGAGAAGTGTTAAGTGTCTGGCATATGAAGGTGAGAAATGCCTAGAGCAGATCGATAGTTACATGGACAACGAAGGGAGCATGGGTTGGAGGAACAGCTGGTGGAGCTGCCAGGGAACTATGTGGAATCCCAGGACCCTGTTTTGAGCCCCTGGTCACACTTACCCAGCTAGGGTAAAGCTGGGCTAGTGACAAATCAGAGCTGCAGATGTCTCTCTGTCTCTCTTCCTGCTTGGGCCCTGCTCTCTCAATTTATGACTGTTTGCTTCTCCTCAATAAGAAAGTTACAAAGGATGTACAGAAATACAGGGGTAGTGGGAAAAATTACCCCCCCGTGCCCACTATTACATGGAACTGTTGACTGTAAACCATTCATCCCCCAAGAAAGAACAGAATAAATATTTGTGAGGTTAAAAACATTGTAGGTTAAATCGTGAACATTCTCTAGAGCCATGCAATACTAATCCATTGTGCATTGGATGTCACTGTCAAAAACAGTGCAGTAGCAGTTGTAGTAGTGTGTAGTATCTGCAAAAGGAAATGTATTGTGTGTCAAAAGTTCCCTTCAATTATAAGAGAAAATCTATCAGGCAGAAGAAATGACCCCTCATGTGATATCGGACGAAATAAATAAATAAATAAATATGCAAATAAATGGGAATGATCTAAGAGGATTTGAAAAAAATAAAAAATAAAAACAAACACCACAGGAAGACCTGATGACAGCAGAAATATAGAAAACGTCTGCTGAGAAATAGAGGGCTGCTTCAAAAATTCCCTGACACACAGGGTCCAGGCAAATTACGAATTCTGAGAATGAAAAGAAACGCATACGATTTGAAGCTTACACTAGAAAATGGAGGCAAGTTCTGTGCTATGATAATTACAATAAGGATACTGATAGAAAGGCTATTGGAAATGCTCCTGGAAAGTTTATAATTTATAATTGTAGTGAATCCTGCTCCAACTATGTGACCAATTATTTATGAATAAGGAGGCTATTATAAATGCGGTAATTCTGCATTCAGATCAAATAAAAAGGTCAACAATTCTAAAAATGTCTGATATATATATATATATATATATGTATGTATATGTACATATATGTATGTGTATCTTTATTATCAACTATGAGGGATACTGGCATGGCTATGAGGAGACAGAGTATGGCTTGTGCCAGAGAGACTTACAAAGCTGAGGCTCCAGAAACCTAGGTGAAATCGCCAACAAAACAATCCAGAGCTCAGCCGGGCCCTGGTGACTCGCTTTGTATATCTGGGCCTGTCAGTCAAATAATATAAAAGTAAAATATTAATGAGTTCAGACAGAGTGAGTGAGAGCCTGTGAGAGTCAGAGACAGAGAAGGCAAGAAGAGAAATAGAAGAGTTGGAAAGAGACCAGAAGTCCAAAAGCTACCACTCTGTGTTCATACATGACAGGTTCAAACCTCGGTTGTCGAGATTGTAAGGCATCAGTCTCCTGTCCACAGACCCCAGACAACCCCAGCCTTCACCATATGTGTGTAGTATTTACGACAGGATATGTATTGTGAGTGTAAACTTCCCTTCAATTATAAGAGAAAAATCTATCAAGCAGAAGAATGGACCCCTCATGTAATATAGAACCAAATAAATAAATAAATAAATAAATAAATAAATATGCAAGTAAATGGGGGTTATCTAGGAGGATTTGAAACAAATGAAAAATAAAAACAAAAAGCACAAGAAGACCTGATGACAGCAGAAACATAGAAACCATCTGCTGTGAATCAAGGGCTGCTTCAAAAGTTCCGAGACCCTTCAGAGTCCAGGGAAATTAAGATTTCGGGAGAATGAAAAGAAACTCATATGTATTGAAGCTTACACTAGAGAAAGGAGGCAAGTTCTGTACTATGATAATTAAAATAAGGATGCTGATAGAAATGCTATTAGAAATGCTACTGGAAGGTTCTATTATTTATAATTGTATTGAATCCTGCTCCAACTATGTGGCCAATTAGTAGGGAAAAAGGAACCTGTTGTAAATGTGTGAATTCTGATTAAGATCAATTACATAGGTTGACAATTCTAAAAACGACAGAGATATATATGTATATTTATATATGTATATGGATGTATATCTTTATTATAAAGTCTGAGAGATACTGCCATGGATATGAGGAGACAGAATATGGCTTAAGTCAGAGAGACTTACCAATCAGAGGCTCCAGTAGCCTAGGTGAAATCACAAACAAAACCAGCCAGAGCTCAGCAGTGCTCTGGCCACTCTCTTTGTATATCTGGGCCTGTCAATAAAATAAGGATATAAGTAAAATATTCCTGAGTTCAGACAGAGTGAGAGAGAGCCTGTGAGAGTCAGAACAGAGATGGCGAGAAGAGAAATAGAAGAGTTGGAAATAGACCAGAAGTCAAAAAACCCCTAGGCTGTGTTCATTCATGACAGGTTCAAACCTGGGTTGTAGAGATTGTCACGCAGCAGCTCTAATGCCCACAGACCCCAGACAACCCAAGCCTTCACCATATGTGTGTAGTATTTGCCCCAGGAAATGTATTGTGCATCAAAAGTTCCCTTCAGTTATAAGAGAAAATCTCTCAAGCAGAAGAAATGATGCCTCATGTGATACCTGACTAAATAAATAAATATGCAAATAAATGGGGATGATCTAGGAGGACTTGAAACAATAAAAATAAATAAAGACAAAAACCACAAGAAGACCTGATGACAGCAGAAACATAGAAACCATCTGCTGAGAAACAGAGGGCTGCTTCAAAAATTCCCTAACACTTCAGGGTCCAGGGACATTAAGATTTCCGGAGAAAGAAAACAAACACATACGTATTGAAGCTTACACTAGAAAAAGGAGGGAAGATCTGGGCCATGATAATTACAATAAGGATGCTAATAGAAACACGATTAGAAATGCTACTGGAAGGTTCTATTATTTATAATTGTATTGAATCCTGCTCCAACTATGTGGCCAATTAGTAGGGAAAAAGGAACCTGTTGTAAATGTGTGAATTCTGATTAAGATCAATTACATAGGTTGACAATTCTAAAAACGACAGAGATATATATGTATATTTATATATGTATATGGATGTATATCTTTATTATAAAGTCTGAGAGATACTGCCATGGATATGAGGAGACAGAATATGGCTTAAGTCAGAGAGACTTACCAATCAGAGGCTCCAGTAGCCTAGGTGAAATCACAAACAAAACCAGCCAGAGCTCAGCAGTGCTCTGGCCACTCTCTTTGTATATCTGGGCCTGTCAATAAAATAAGGATATAAGTAAAATATTCCTGAGTTCAGACAGAGTGAGAGAGAGCCTGTGAGAGTCAGAACAGAGATGGCGAGAAGAGAAATAGAAGAGTTGGAAATAGACCAGAAGTCAAAAAACCCCTAGGCTGTGTTCATTCATGACAGGTTCAAACCTGGGTTGTAGAGATTGTCACGCAGCAGCTCTAATGCCCACAGACCCCAGACAACCCAAGCCTTCACCATATGTGTGTAGTATTTGCCCCAGGAAATGTATTGTGCATCAAAAGTTCCCTTCAGTTATAAGAGAAAATCTCTCAAGCAGAAGAAATGATGCCTCATGTGATACCTGACTAAATAAATAAATATGCAAATAAATGGGGATGATCTAGGAGGACTTGAAACAATAAAAATAAATAAAGACAAAAACCACAAGAAGACCTGATGACAGCACAAACATAGAAACCATCTGCTGAGAAACAGAGGGCTGCTTCAAAAATTCCCTAACACTTCAGGGTCCAGGGACATTAAGATTTCCGGAGAAAGAAAACAAACACATACGTATTGAAGCTTACACTAGAAAAAGGAGGGAAGATCTGGGCCATGATAATTACAATAAGGATGCTAATAGAAACACGATTAGAAATGCTACTGGAAGGTTCTATTATTTATAATTGTATTGAATCCTGCTCCAACTATATGGCCAATTATTTCAGAAAAACTAGGCTGTTATAAATGTGGTAATTCTGAAAGAAGGTCAAATACATAGGTCGAACATTCTAAAAATGACAGATATATAAATCTATATGTACATATATACATGTATGTATATCTTTATTATAAACTCTGAGTGATACTGGCATGGAAATGAGGAGACAGAATATGGCTTGTGTCAGAAAGACTTACAAACTGAGGCTCCAGTAGCCTAGGTGAAATCGCCAACACAACAAGCCAGAGCTCAGCAGTGCTCTGGTAACTCTCTTTGTCTATCTGGGCCTGTCAGTAAAATAAGAATCTAAGTAAAATATTAATGAGTGAAGACAGAGTGTGTGAGAGCATGTGAGAGTTAGAGATAGAGAAGGCGAGAAGAGAAATAGATGAGTTGGAAAGAGACCAGAATTCAAAAACCTCCTACACTGTGTTCATTGATGACAGGTTCAAACCTGGCTTGTAGAGATTGTAAGGCAGCAGCTCTCATGCCCACAGACCCCAGACAGCCCCAGCCTTCACCATAGGCTCTACTACCAACCTGACAGTAATGTGTGTGTGTGTGTGTGTGTGTGTGTGTCTGTCTGTCTGTTTGTGTGTGTCTGTGTGTGCGCAGAGATCACCTGAAGTAGTCTCAGAGCATGGGTGGCAAGGGAGCCAGGCTCTCCTGCAACTTATGTACAGAGAACCTATCTGGTCAGGGCAAGCCAGCTAGCCCAGATTGTGGCTAAGCAAGAATGCATATGCAAAGGGACTCTCATGTCTCACTCTCCTGAGTTCCGAATCAAAGCCATGCCTCACTATGATCCAAACACTGCCAATGGGGGAAGCTGGGGCACCCCTCAGAATTCAGGGGCTTGAGCCTGTCCAGTCACGTTTGGCTGCCTACTCAGCCTCCAGGCTCTCAGTCCACTGCTCAGGGCAGCAGATTACAAGCCCAGAAAGTACCCAGAAAGGGCTGTGTTTCCACTTAGATGGGAAGTGTGTTGAACCAAACAATAGTGGATGAACCCGGCCCCTTACACCTACCCTTTGGGTCTGGCTAAGGCAATTGCTCCTGTGGCCTCACATCCCTGATCATGGTGTCCTGGTGTCCACACATCACACTCAGAGAGATTCCCAGAAGTAGGCTTGCATGAGTGTCCCATACAATGTCGCTCTGCTTGCAGGAAGCACAAACTCCCCGGGCCCTTGCTATGGACAGACAAAAAAAGATGGATGCCTCCATTGGCCAAATTAGTGGCTTCCAGTCAAGATCACAGCCCTGCCCCTCACCTGAGGGCCTGGCTGCTGCTAATCAAGGCAATTGGAAACACCTTTTACACTTGGGCCCTGAGGACATACTCAGGAATCCCTCCAGGAGCTAGCAGGCTGGAAGACCTCCTGACCCCTGGATAGCTGTGCTCCTAGTTGGGCGGCCCTTCTGGCCAGTGGTGAAAATATTCCCTAGATACAAGAAAGAACTTCAGGTTTCAAAGGGATTTGAAACACCATGAGGCACTTGGAAAAGACATTTCACAGCCATCAAAACACCCTCTTTCTGAACACTGGAAGCTTCCGTTTTGCATGGGAAATCTGGACACTGGTGTGGCCATCAGTACCACAGATCCTTTCCATTTGGCTTAATAGAGGGAAAGCACAGTGTGTGTGCCAGGGGGATCGAGTTTCACTTCCCTTGATCGGGGCTCTCATGGAATAAGGACAAGGATGCTGTGCAGGAAGGTGAGGAGGGCTGCATTGAGGCTGAGTGTCAGCCTCAGGGCCCTGGAGAATGGCAGTCAAGCACAGAGGGCCTGGACAGCTGCAGCTGGAGATGGACATATGCCTGGAACCTGCAGCAGCAACGCTGTCTCCGCAGTTCCCCTCTGTACTACACCATGTGCAGGAGACTAAATAATCCAAAGGGCAAAGAAAGGAAAATTTCAACACCAGGAAGGCTGAGTTCACGATGCATGCACTGACTTCCAGTAAGGGCCCAGTGAAGAAGGCACGTAGAGACAGTCAGAGAGACAGAATGACAGAGACAGACAAGGACTGAAATTCTGGCCCTGTGTTGATCAGTGCCAGAGCACTGAAGACAAACCCTCCATGCCCATGCATACTTCTTACAAGTGGCATTGCTATTGTATGTTTGTGAGGAAAGGTAACACTTAGAACATCTAGGTCTTAGCCACTCTGAGAAGCAACCCTTGGCCGGCAGCCCACTCTCCAAAACTGCCCTCGCCTCTCCAAATTCGAAGTAAGCATAGTGATGCTCCAGCCAAGATGCAGGCTGGCATATTGCATCTCCCTGGTCCAGCCTCAGCCTGTCCTGTGTGCAGGGAACTGCACTATGTCTATTTCTTCTTTGATTTACAGTTTTGGGATAAGACTCGGTGGACAAAAGGAGCAAGAGGGAAGTAGATGATTTGGCAGTGGTAGTTTGTGCTGAGAGAGATTTGTAGAGTGATATACGATATGGCTCTGTGAGATGTCTCTCATGACTGTGGCTCAGAAGGGCCAGGTGTATCCACATTGCTACCCTAATCCAGAGCTGTGCAGGTCTCTAGCTAAAAAATATTTTCAGACCTCTACATGTTACATACATATATAGAGAGAGAGAGAGAGAGAGAGAGAGAGAGAAAGAGAGAGAGAGACACTGATGTAGTCATTTTCTACAATGGATTCGATGTGACATTCACACAATTGATTGCTAAAACCTGGAGAGAAACTTTGCATCAGGAAAAGAATTGTCCAAAGGAATAAAATCTCCAAATCATTAGCTATATGCAGCTCCAACGGGACCGAGCGAAAAAGGCTCGAGAAGGAACTCATCCAGGAGACTCTCCACATGGACAGGCACCACAGGTTTCCTAGTCTGGCAACACAAACAGGGCAGCTGCTAGTTCCCAGTGCAAGACTCAGGGCAAAAACCTCTCCCTCTTCAGTGTCTTTACATCTGAAAAGAAGAAAAGTGACCAAGGGCCAAGGAGAGCTGCCCTGGTGTCAATATTGAGCTGTAAATCAGAATGTGCCAAGTGTTTTGCACAAAATCACCTGTGCCACAGTGATTCTGTTGTTCTCTCTCTCTCTCCCTCCCTCAGACACACACACACACAAATCCACAGAGGCACAGGCACAAACGGAGTTATACACATGCGCACTGGACAGCTTCTGCAAGGCAGGGCCCTGGGCTGAACCCTGCTTCGCATTTCCTGGAAGCACGCCCAGCCTTTTAAGGCCAGCTCTGAGCTCCCATTGGCGGGATTCCTTCAGAAGGCCCGCCCACAGGGCGCCAGCCAGGCTCTGATAGGCCAGAGGCCTAGGCCACGCCCAGAACCCCACCAGCAATCTCATTGGCCAGTGTGCTTGGACACGCCCAGGAGGGTCCGGGCCCCTAGTCAGTGATTGGCCAGCGGCCTTGAGCACCGCCCACACGGCCCTGCAGCACGCTGATTGGGCAGCCTCCGGAAGGCCCGCCCACCAGCCACTTCCACTCGACTCTGATTGGCCTGGTGTCTCAGGGACACGCCCCCAGCCAGCCTTCTCTTGGCTCCCATTGGCGGGCTGCTGTCTGAGGGGCGCCCTCTGATAGGCCAGTTCCTAAGGCACGCCCAGGAAGGTCACCGCCCTTGCCCCATGATTGGCCAGCCTCCTGGGCTCCGCCCATGAGGCCCACCCCAGGCGCTCATTGGACAGCCTCCCGAGGGCCCGCCCCCCAGGCACTTCCGCTGGACCCTGATTGGCTGACCTCCAGGGGTACGCCCACCCAGAGCCAGCACCCAGGCTCTCATTGGTGGGCTCCTCTCTGAGGCCCGCCCACGCAACTCCTCCTCTGTTCTCATTGGCCAGCTCTTGCTTCACGCCCCTGAGGGTGACGTTCCTCCTCTCTGATTGGCCAGCTGTCTCTATGAATACCCACTGGGCCCTCCCCTCAGGCTCATTGGGCACGGGCTCTGAGGCCCGCCCCCGGGGACTTTCTGCCATCCTCTGAAGGCCCTGTTTCTGCAAACACGACCCCCACAGCTCCTGTCTGGGCCCGTCCTTAGGACACTGCCTGCCTGCGCTAGGCTGGCCATGCTCTTGGGACACACCCAGAAACACTGTCGCCACTCTCCTAGCCCAGTGCCTCAGGGCACTTGCCCCATGGAGCCTTAGTCCAGCCCTGGTGCTGCCCTCTTGTGGACACCCAGCAGAATGCAGCTGAGCACAGGGATTCACAAGCTCCCAGTAGAGTCATCCCAGGCAAAGAGAGAAACCCCTTCCACTTGCAAAGCCAAATGGGGGATCCCCCCACCCCACAGGAAAGAACAGATGTCTAGGGCACTCTACGTCAATTTCAACCCTGCTGTCCACGGGCCACAATTCCTAGAGTTCTCCTCATTCCACAGAATCACTACACTCAACTATGGTCTTTGCCGCCACCTTGTGGACATACAGCAGAATGCAGCTGAGCTCCCCATGCCACTCCTCTTTGAGTCTACCCAGAAAATTACACACAGCATGGGAATAGCAAAGGAAAGAACCCATCTGAGGACCACCTGGGAGAATGCACAACAGAGTCCACAATCCAATGTGCCAATTCATACTTGAAAAACCACTTGTGCAGTGGAAACTTCCTTTGTCATAACACAACCCAGTTCCTAAGTCCCTGTGTCAGGAATAAAGAAACAACAGCGGTAATCTTAACTGAAACACACTTATGCACACTTACACACACACACACACACACACACACACACACACACCTTCCCACAGAGACGTACACACTTGTCCCAAAAATAACTTGGATTGGAGTTGCTGTTTTGCACCCTAGCAAAAGGTCAAAGTTTCATGGGTGGAAGGGAGAAGTGTTAAGTGTCTGGCATATGAAGGTGAGAAATGCCTAGAGCAGATCGATAGTTACATGGACAACGAAGGGAGCATGGGTTGGAGGAACAGCTGGTGGAGCTGCCAGGGAACTATGTGGAATCCCAAGACCCTGTTTTGAGCCCCTGGTCACACTTACCCAGCTAGGGAAAAGCTGGGCTAGTGACAAATCAGAGCTGCAGATGTCTCTCTGTCTCTCTTCCTGCTTGGGCCCTGCTCTCTCAATTTATGACTGTTTGCTTCTCCTCAATAAGAAAGTTACAAAGGATGTACAGAAATACAGGGGTAGTGGGAAAAATTACCCCACCATGTCCACTATTACATGGAACTGTTGACTGTAAACCATTCATCCCCCAAGAAAGAACAGAATAAATATTTGTGAGGTTAAAAACATTGTAGGTTAAATAGTGAACATTCTCTAGAGCCATGCAATACTAATCCATTGTGCATTGGATGTCACTGTCAAAAACAGTGCAGTAGCAGTTGTAGTAGTGTGTAGTATCTGCAAAAGGAAATGTATTGTGTGTCAAAAGTTCCCTTCAATTATAAGAGAAAATCTATCAGGCAGAAGAAATGACCCCTCATGTGATATCAGACGAAATAAATAAATAAATAAATATGCAAATAAATGGGAATGATCTAAGAGGATTTGAAAAAAATAAAAAAATAAAAACAAACACCACAGGAAGACCTGATGACAGCAGAAATATAGAAAACGTCTGCTGAGAAATAGAGGGCTGCTTCAAAAATTCCCTGACACACAGGGTCCAGGCAAATTACGAATTCTGAGAATGAAAAGAAACACATACGATTTGAAGCTTACACTAGAAAATGGAGGCAAGTTCTGTGCTATGATAATTACAATAAGGATACTGATAGAAAGGCTATTGGAAATGCTCCTGGAAAGTTTATAATTTATAATTGTAGTGAATCCTGCTCCAACTATGTGACCAATTATTTATGAATAAGGAGGCTATTATAAATGCGGTAATTCTGCATTCAGATCAAATAAAAAGGTCAACAATTCTAAAAATGTCTGATATATATATATATATATATGTATGTATATGTACATATATGTATGTGTATCTTTATTATCAACTATGAGGGATACTGGCATGGCTATGAGGAGACAGATTATGGCTTGTGCCAGAGAGACTTACAAAGCTGAGGCTCCAGAAACCTAGGTGAAATCGCCAACAAAACAATCCAGAGCTCAGCCGGGGCCTGGTGACTCGCTTTGTATATCTGGGCCTGTCAGTCAAATAATATAAAAGTAAAATATTAATGAGTGCAGACAGAGTGAGTCAGAGCCTGTGAGAGTCAGAGACAGAGAAGGCAAGAAGAGAAATAGAAGAGTTGGAAAGAGACCAGAAGTCCAAAAGCTCCCACTCTGTGTTCATACATGACAGGTTCAAACCTGGGTTGTCGAGATTGTAAGGCATCAGTCTCCTGTCCACAGACCCCAGACAACCCCAGCCTTCACCATATGTGTGTAGTATTTACGACAGGATATGTATTGTGAGTGTAAACTTCCCTTCAATTATAAGAGAAAAATCTATCAAGCAGAAGAATGGACCCCTCATGTAATATAGAACCAAATAAATAAATAAATAAATAAATATGCAAGTAAATGGGGGTTATCTAGGAGGATTTGAAACAAATGAAAAATAAAAACAAAAAGCACAAGAAGACCTGATGACAGCAGAAACATAGAAACCATCTGCTGTGAATCAAGGGCTGCTTCAAAAGTTCCGAGACCCTTCAGAGTCCAGGGAAATTAAGATTTCGGGAGAATGAAAAGAAACTCATATTTATTGAAGCTTACACTAGAGAAAGGAGGCAAGTTCTGTACTATGATAATTAAAATAAGGATGCTGATAGAAATGCTATTAGAAATGCTACTGGAAGGTTCTATTATTTATAATTGTATTGAATCCTGCTCCAACTATGTGGCCAATTAGTAGGGAAAAAGGAACCTGTTGTAAATGTGTGAATTCTGATTAAGATCAATTACATAGGTTGACAATTCTAAAAATGACAGAGATATATATGTATATTTATATATGTATATGGATGTATATCTTTATTATAAAGTCTGAGAAATACTGCCATGGATATGAGGAGACAGAATATGGCTTAAGTCAGAGAGACTTACCAATCAGAGGCTCCAGTAGCCTAGGTGAAATCACAAACAAAACCAGCCAGAGCTCAGCAATGCTCTGGCCACTCTCTTTGTATATCTGGGCCTGTCAATAAAATAAGGATATAAGTAAAATATTCCTGAGTTCAGACAGAGTGAGAGAGAGCCTGTGAGAGTCAGAGACAGAGATGGCGAGAAGAGAAATAGAAGAGTTGGAAATAGACCAGAAGTCAAAAACCCCCTAGGCTGTGTTCATTCATGACAGGTTCAAACCTGGGTTGTAGAGATTGTCACGCAGCAGCTCTAATGCCCACAGACCCCAGACAACCCAAGCCTTCACCATATGTGTGTAGTATTTGCCCCAGGAAATGTATTGTGCATCAAAAGTTCCCTTCAGTTATAAGAGAAAATCTCTCAAGCAGAAGAAATGATGTCACATGTGATACCTGACTAAATAAATAAATATGCAAATAAATGGGGATGATCTAGGAGGACTTGAAACAATAAAAATAAATAAAGACAAAAACCACAAGAAGACCTGATGACAGCAGAAACATAGAAACCATCTGCTGAGAAACAGAGGGCTGCTTCAAAAATTCCCTAACACTTCAGGGTCCAAGGACATTAAGATTTCCAGAGAAAGAAAACAAACACATATGTATTGAAGCTTACACTAGAAAAAGGAGGGAAGATCTGGGCCATGATAATTACAATAAGGATGCTAATAGAAACACGATTAGAAATGCTACTGGAAGGTTCTATTATTTATAATTGTATTGAATCCTGCTCCAACTATATGTCCAATTATTTCAGAAAAACTAGGCTGTTATAAATGTGGTAATTCTGAAAGAAGGTCAAATACATAGGTCGAACATTCTAAAAATGACAGATATATAAATCTATATGTACATATATACATGTATGTATATCTTTATTATAAACTCTGAGTGATACTGGCATGGAAATGAGGAGACAGAATATGGCTTGTGTCAGAAAGACTTACAAACTGAGGCTCCAGTAGCCTAGGTGAAATCGCCAACACAACAAGCCAGAGCTCAGCAGTGCTCTGGTAACTCTCTTTGTCTATCTGGGCCTGTCAGTAAAATAAGAATCTAAGTAAAATATTAATGAGTGAAGACAGAGTGTGTGAGAGCATGTGAGAGTTAGAGATAGAGAAGGCGAGAAGAGAAATAGATGAGTTGGAAAGAGACCAGAATTCAAAAACCTCCTACACTGTGTTCATTGATGACAGGTTCAAACCTGGCTTGTAGAGATTGTAAGGCAGCAGCTCTCATGCCCACAGACCCCAGACAGCCCCAGCCTTCACCATAGGCTCTACTACCAACCTGACAGTAATGTGTGTGTGTGTGTGTGTGTGTGTGTGTCTGTCTGTCTGTTTGTGTGTGTCTGTGTGTGCTCAGAGATCACCTGAAGTAGTCTCAGAGCATGGGTGGCAAGGGAGCCAGCCTCTCCTGCAACTTATGTACAGAGAACCTATCTGGTCAGGGCAAGCCAGCTAGCCCAGATTGTGGCTAAGCAAGAATGCATATGCAAAGGGACTCTCATGTCTCACTCTCCTGAGTTCCGAATCAATGCCATGCCTCACTATGATCCAAACAATGCCAATGGGGGAAGCTGGGGCACCCCTCAGAATTCAGGGGCTTGAGCCTGTCCAGTCACGTTTGGCTGCCTACTCAGCCTCCAGGCTCTCAGTCCACTGCTCAGGGCAGCAGATTACAAGCCCAGAAAGTACCCAGAAAGGGCTGTGTTTCCACATAGATGGGAAGTGTGTTGAACCAAACAATAGTGGATGAACCCGGCCCCTTACACCTACCCTTTGGGTCCGGCTAAGGCAATTGCTCCTGTGGCCTCACATCCCTGATCATGGTGTCCTGGTGTCCACACATCACACTCAGAGAGATTCCCAGAAGTAGGCTTGCATGAGTGTCCCATACAATGTCGCTCTGCTTGCAGGAAGCACAAACTCCCCGGGCCCTTGCTATGGACAGACAAAGAAAGATGGATGCCTCCATTGGCCAAATTAGGGGCTTCCAGTCAAGATCACAGCCCCGCCCCTCACCTGAGGGCCTGGCTGCTGCTAATCAAGGCAATTGGAAACACCTTTTACACTTGGGCCCTGAGGACATACTCAGGAATCCCTCCAGGAGCTAGCAGGCTGGAAGACCTCCTGACCCCTGGATAGCTGTGCTCCTAGTTGGGCGGCCCTTCTGGCCTGTGGTGAAAATATTCCCTACATACAAGAAAGAACTTCAGGTTTCAAAGGGATTTGAAACACCATGAGGCACTTGGAAAAGACATTTCACAGCCATCAAAACACCCTCTTTCTGAACACTGGAAGCTTCCGTTTTGCATGGGAAATCTGGACACTGTTGTGGCCATCAGTACCACAGATCCTTTCCATTTGGCTTAATAGAGGGAAAGCACAGTGTGTGTGCCAGGGGGATCGAGTTTCACTTCCCTTGACCGGGGCTCTCATGGAATAAGGACAAGGATGCTGTGCAGGAAGGTGAGGAGGGCTGCATTGAGGCTGAGTGTCAGCCTCAGGGCCCTGGAGAATGGCAGTCAAGCACAGAGGGCCTGGACAGCTGCAGCTGGAGATGGACATATGCCTGGAACCTGCAGCAGCAACGCTGTCTCCGCAGTTCCCCTCTGTACTACACCATGTGCAGGAGACTAAATAATCCAAAGGGCAAAGAAAGGAAAATTTCAACACCAGGAAGGCTGAGTTCACGATGCATGCACTGACTTCCAGTAAGGGCCCAGTGAAGAAGGCACGTAGAGACAGTCAGAGAGACAGAATGACAGAGACAGACAAGGACTGAAATTCTGGCCCTGTGTTGATCAGTGCCAGAGCACGGAAGACAAACCCTCCATGCCCATGCATACTTCTTACAAGTGGCATTGCTATTTTATGTTTGTGAGGAAAGGTAACACTTAGAACATCTAGGTCTTAGCCACTCTGAGAAGCAACCCTTGGCCGGCAGCCCACTCTCCAAAACTGCCCTCGCCTCTCCAAATTCGAAGTAAGCATAGTGATGCTCCAGCCAAGATGCAGGCTGGCGTATTGCATCTCCCTGGTCCAGCCTCAGCCTGTCCTGTGTGCAGGGAACTGCACTATGTCTATTTCTTCTTTGATTTACAGTTTTGGGATAAGATTCGGTGGACAAAAAGAGCAAGAGGGAAGTAGATGATTTGGCAGTGGTAGTTTGTGCTGAGAGAGATTTGTAGAGTGATATACGATATGGCTCTGTGAGATGTCTCTCATGACTGTGGCTCAGAAGGGCCAGGTGTATCCACATTGCTACCCTAATCCAGAGCTGTGCAGGTCTCTAGCTAAAAAATATTTTCAGACCTCTACATGTTACATACATATATATATATATATATATATATAGAGAGAGAGAGAGAGAGAGAGAGAGAGAGAGAAAGAGAGAGAGAGACACTGATGTAGTCATTTTCTACAATGGATTCGATGTGACATTCACACAATTGATTGCTAAAACCTGGAGAGAAACTTTGCATCAGGAAAAGAATTGTCCAAAGGAATAAAATCTCCAAATCATTAGCTATATGCAGCTCCAACGGGACCGAGCGAAAAAGGCTCGAGAAGGAACTCATCCAGGAGACTCTCCACATGGACAGGTACCACAGGTTTCCTAGTCTGGCAACACAAACAGGGCAGCTGCTAGTTCCCAGTGCAAGCCTCAGGGCAAAAACCTCTCCCTCTTCAGTGTCTTTACATCTGAAAAGAAGAAAAGTGACCAAGGGCCAAGGAGAGCTGCCCTGGTGTCAATATTGAGCTGTAAATCAGAATGTGCCAAGTGTTTTGCACAAAATCACCTGTGCCACAGTGATTCTGTTGTTCTCTCTCTCTCTCCCTCCCTCAGACACACACACACACACACAAATCCACAGAGGCACAGGCACAAACGGAGTTATACACATGCGCACTGGACAGCTTCTGCAAGGCAGGGCCCTGGGCTGAACCCTGCTTCGCATTTCCTGGAAGCACGCCCAGCCTTTTAAGGCCAGCTCTGAGCTCCCATTGGCGGGATTCCTTCAGAAAGCCCGCCCACAGGGCGCCAGCCAGGCTCTGATAGGCCAGAGGCCTAGGCCACGCCCAGAACCCCACCAGCAATCTCATTGGCCAGTGTGCTTGGAAATGCCCAGGAGGGTCCGGGCCCCTAGTCAGTGATTGGCCAGCGGCCTTGAGCACCGCCCACACGGCCCTGCAGCACGCTGATTGGGCAGCCTCCGGAAGGCCCGCCCACCAGCCACTTCCGCTCGACTCTGATTGGCCTGGTGTCCCAGGGACACGCCCCCAGCCAGCCTTCTCTTGGCTCCCATTGGCGGGCTGCTGTCTGAGGGGCGCCCTCTGATAGGCCAGTTCCTAAGGCACGCCCAGGAAGGTCACCGCCCTTGCCCCATGATTGGCCAGCCTCCTGGGCTCCGCCCACGAGGCCCGCCCCAGGCGCTCATTGGACAGCCTCCCGAGGGCCCGCCCCCCAGGCACTTCCGCTGGACCCTGATTGGCTGACCTCCAGGGGTACGCCCACCCAGAGCCAGCACCCAGGCTCTCATTGGTGGGCTGCTCTCTGAGGCCCGCCCACGCAACTCCTCCTCTGTTCTCATTGGCCAGCTCTTGCTTCACGCCCCTGAGGGTGACGTTCCTCCTCTCTGATTGGCCAGCTGTCTCTACGAATACCCACTGGGCCCTCCCCTCAGGCTCATTGGGCACGGGCTCTGAGGCCCGCCCCCGGGGACTTTCTGCCATCCTCTGAAGGCCCTGTTTCTGCAAACACGACCCCCACAGCTCCTGTCTGGGCCCGTCCTTAGGACACTGCCTGCCTGCGCTAGGCTGGCCATGCTCTTGGGGCACACCCAGAAACACTGTCGCCACTCTCCTAGCCCAGTGCCTCAGGGCACTTGCCCCATGGAGCCTTAGTCCCGCCCTGGTGCTGCCCTCTTGTGGACACCCAGCAGAATGCAGCTGAGCACAGGGATTCACAAGCTCCCAGTAGAGTCATCCCAGGCAAAGAGAGAAACCCCTTCCACTTGCAAAGCCAAATGGGGGATCCCCCCACCCCACAGGAAAGAACAGATGTCTAGGGCACTCTACGTCAATTTCAACCCTGCTGTCCACGGGCCACAATTCCTAGAGTTCTCCTCATTCCACAGAATCACTACACTCAACTATGGTCTTTGCCGCCACCTTGTGGACATACAGCAGAATGCAGCTGAGCTCCCCATGCCACTCCTCTTTGAGTCTACCCAGAAAATTACACACAGCATGGGAATAGCAAAGGAAAGAACCCATCTGAGGACCACCTGGGAGAATGCACAACAGAGTCCACAATCCACTGTGCCAATTCATACTTGAAAAACCACTTGTGCAGTGGAAACTTCCTTTGTCATAACACAACCCAGTTCCTAAGTCCCTGTGTCAGGAATAAAGAAACAACAGCGGTAATCTTAACTGAAACACACTTATGCACACTTACACACACACACACACACACACCTTCCCACAGAGACGTACACACTTGTCCCAAAAATAACTTGGATTGGAGTTGCTGTTTTGCACCCTAGCAAAAGGTCAAAGTTTCATGGGTGGAAGGGAGAAGTGTTAAGTGTCTGGCATATGAAGGTGAGAAATGCCTAGAGCAGATCGATAGTTACATGGACAACGAAGGGAGCATGGGTTGGAGGAACAGCTGGTGGAGCTGCCAGGGAACTATGTGGAATCCCAGGACCCTGTTTTGAGCCCCTGGTCACACTTACCCAGCTAGGGTAAAGCTGGGCTAGTGACAAATCAGAGCTGCAGATGTCTCTCTGTCTCTCTTCCTGCTTGGGCCCTGCTCTCTCAATTTATGACTGTTTGCTTCTCCTCAATAAGAAAGTTACAAAGGATGTACAGAAATACAGGGGTAGTGGGAAAAATTACCCCCCCGTGCCCACTATTATATGGAACTGTTGACTGTAAACCATTCATCCCCCAAGAAAGAACAGAATAAATATTTGTGAGGTTAAAAACATTGTAGGTTAAATAGTGAACATTCTCTAGCGCCATGCAATACTAATCCATTGTGCATTGGATGTCACTGTCAAAAACAGTGCAGTAGCAGTTGTAGTAGTGTGTAGTATCTGCAAAAGGAAATGTATTGTGTGTCAAAAGTTCCCTTCAATTATAAGAGAAAATCTATCAGGCAGAAGAAATGACCCCTCATGTGATATCGGACAAAATAAATAAATAAATAAATATGCAAATAAATGGGAATGATCTAAGAGGATTTGAAAAAAATAAAAAATAAAAACAAACACCACAGGAAGACCTGATGACAGCAGAAATATAGAAAACGTCTGCTGAGAAATAGAGGGCTGCTTCAAAAATTCCCTGACACACAGGGTCCAGGCAAATTACGAATTCTGAGAATGAAAAGAAACGCATACGATTTGAAGCTTACACTAGAAAATGGAGGCAAGTTCTGTGCTATGATAATTACAATAAGGATACTGATAGAAAGGCTATTGGAAATGCTCCTGGAAAGTTTATAATTTATAATTGTAGTGAATCCTGCTCCAACTATGTGACCAATTATTTATGAATAAGGAGGCTATTATAAATGCGGTAATTCTGCATTCAGATCAAATAAAAAGGTCAACAATTCTAAAAATGTCTGATATATATAAATGTATATGTACATATATGTATGTGTATCTTTATTATCAACTATGAGGGATACTGGCATGGCTATGAGGAGACAGAGTATGGCTTGTGCCAGAGAGACTTACAAAGCTGAGGCTCCAGAAACCTAGGTGAAATCGCCAACAAAACAATCCAGAGCTCAGCCGGGGCCTGGTGACTCGCTTTGTATATCTGGGCCTGTCAGTCAAATAATATAAAAGTAAAATATTAATGAGTGCAGACAGAGTGAGTGAGAGCCTGTGAGAGTCAGAGACAGAGAAGGCAAGAAGAGAAATAGAAGAGTTGGAAAGAGACCAGAAGTCCAAAAGCTCCCACTCTGTGTTCATACATGACAGGTTCAAACCTGGGTTGTCGAGATTGTAAGGCATCAGTCTCCTGTCCACAGACCCCAGACAACCCCAGCCTTCACCATATGTGTGTAGTATTTACGACAGGATATGTATTGTGAGTGTAAACTTCCCTTCAATTATAAGAGAAAAATCTATCAAGCAGAAGAATGGACCCCTCATGTAATATAGAACCAAATAAATAAATAAATAAATAAATATGCAAGTAAATGGGGGTTATCTAGGAGGATTTGAAACAAATGAAAAATAAAAACAAAAAGCACAAGAAGACCTGATGACAGCAGAAACATAGAAACCATCTGCTGTGAATCAAGGGCTGCTTCAAAAGTTCCGAGACCCTTCAGAGTCCAGGGAAATTAAGATTTCGGGAGAATGAAAAGAAACTCATATGTATTGAAGCTTACACTAGAGAAAGGAGGCAAGTTCTGTACTATGATAATTAAAATAAGGATGCTGATAGAAATGCTATTAGAAATGCTACTGGAAGGTTCTATTATTTATAATTGTATTGAATCCTGCTCCAACTATGTGGCCAATTAGTAGGGAAAAAGGAACCTGTTGTAAATGCGTGAATTTTGATTAAGATCAATTACATAGGTTGACAATTCTAAAAATGACAGAGATATATATGTATATTTATATATGTATATGGATGTATATCTTTATTATAAAGTCTGAGAGATACTGCCATGGATATGAGGAGACAGAATATGGCTTAAGTCAGAGAGACTTACCAATCAGAGGCTCCAGTAGCCTAGGTGAAATCACAAACAAAAACCAGCCAGAGCTCAGCAGTGCTCTGGCCACTCTCTTTGTATATCTGGGCCTGTCAATAAAATAAGGATATAAGTAAAATATTCCTGAGTTCAGACAGAGTGAGAGAGAGCCTGTGAGAGTCAGAGACAGAGATGGCGAGAAGAGAAATAGAAGAGTTGGAAATAGACCAGAAGTCAAAAAACCCCTAGGCTGTGTTCATTCATGACAGGTTCAAACCTGGGTTGTAGAGATTGTCACGCAGCAGCTCTAATGCCCACAGACCCCAGACAACCCAAGCCTTCACCATATGTGTGTAGTATTTGCCCCAGGAAATGTATTGTGCATCAAAAGTTCCCTTCAGTTATAAGAGAAAATCTCTCAAGCAGAAGAAATGATGCCACATGTGATACCTGACTAAATAAATAAATATGCAAATAAATGGGGATGATCTAGGAGGACTTGAAACAATAAAAATAAATAAAGACAAAAACCACAAGAAGACCTGATGACAGCAGAAACATAGAAACCATCTGCTGAGAAACAGAGGGCTGCTTCAAAAATTCCCTAACACTTCAGGGTCCAGGGACATTAAGATTTCTGGAGAAAGAAAACAAACACATACGTATTGAAGCTTACACTAGAAAAAGGAGGGAAGATCTGGGCCATGATAATTACAATAAGGATGCTAATAGAAACACGATTAGAAATGCTACTGGAAGGTTCTATTATTTATAATTGTATTGAATCCTGCTCCAACTATATGGCCAATTATTTCAGAAAAACTAGGCTGTTATAAATGTGGTAATTCTGAAAGAAGGTCAAATACATAGGTCGAACATTCTAAAAATGACAGATATATAAATCTATATGTACATATATACATGTATGTATATCTTTATTATAAACTCTGAGTGATACTGGCATGGAAATGAGGAGACAGAATATGGCTTGTGTCAGAAAGACTTACAAACTGAGGCTCCAGTAGCCTAGGTGAAATCGCCAACACAACAAGCCAGAGCTCAGCAGTGCTCTGGTAACTCTCTTTGTCTATCTGGGCCTGTCAGTAAAATAAGAATCTAAGTAAAATATTAATGAGTGAAGACAGAGTGTGTGAGAGCATGTGAGAGTTAGAGATAGAGAAGGCGAGAAGAGAAATAGATGAGTTGGAAAGAGACCAGAATTCAAAAACCTCCTACACTGTGTTCATTGATGACAGGTTCAAACCTGGCTTGTAGAGATTGTAAGGCAGCAGCTCTCATGCCCACAGACCCCAGACAGCCCCAGCCTTCACCATAGGCTCTACTACCAACCTGACAGTAATGTGTGTGTGTGTGTGTGTGTGTGTGTGTGTCTGTCTGTCTGTTTGTGTGTGTCTGTGTGTGCTCAGAGATCACCTGAAGTAGTCTCACAGCATGGGTGGCAAGGGAGCCAGCCTCTCCTGCAACTTATGTACAGAGAACCTATCTGGTCAGGGCAAGCCAGCTAGCCCAGATTGTGGCTAAGCAAGAATGCATATGCAAAGGGACTCTCATGTCTCACTCTCCTGAGTTCCGAATCAATGCCATGCCTCACTATGATCCAAACACTGCCAATGGGGGAAGCTGGGGCACCCCTCAGAATTCAGGGGCTTGAGCCTGTCCAGTCACGTTTGGCTGCCTACTCAGCCTCCAGGCTCTCAGTCCACTGCTCAGGGCAGCAGATTACAAGCCCAGAAAGTACCCAGAAAGGGCTGTGTTTCCACATAGATGGGAAGTGTGTTGAACCAAACAATAGTGGATGAACCCGGCCCCTTACACCTACCCTTTGGGTCCGGCTAAGGCAATTGCTCCTGTGGCCTCACATCCCTGCTCATGCTTCCTGGTGTCCACACATCACACTCTGAGAGATTCCCAGAAGTAGGCTTGCATGAGTGTCCCATACAATGTCGCTCTGTTTGCAGGAAGCACAAACTCCCCGGGCCCTTGCTATGGACAGACAAAAAAAGATGGATGCCTCCATTGGCCAAATTAGGGGCTTCCAGTCAAGATCACAGCCCCGCCCCTCACCTGAGGGCCTGGCTGCTGCTAATCAAGGCAATTGGAAACACCTTTTACACTTGGGCCCTGAGGACATACTCAGGAATCCCTCCAGGAGCTAGCAGGCTGGAAGACCTCCTGACCCCTGGATAGCTGTGCTCCTAGTTGGGCGGCCCTTCTGGCCAGTGGTGAAAATATTCCCTACATACAAGAAAGAACTTCAGGTTTCAAAGGGATTTGAAACACCATGAGGCACTTGGAAAAGACATTTCACAGCCATCAAAACACCCTCTTTCTGAACACTGGAAGCTTCCTTTTTCCATGGGAAATCTGGACACTGTTGTGGCCATCAGTACCACAGATCCTTTCCATTTGGCTTAATAGAGGGAAAGCACAGTGTGTGTGCCAGGGGGATCGAGTTTCACTTCCCTTGACCGGGGCTCTCATGGAATAAGGACAAGGATGCTGTGCAGGAAGGTGAGGAGGGCTGCATTGAGGCTCTGTGTCAGCCTCAGGGCCCTGGAGAATGGCAGTCAAGCACAGAGGGCCTGGACAGCTGCAGCTGGAGATGGACATATGCCTGGAACCTGCAGCAGCAACGCTGTCTCCGCAGTTCCCCTCTGTACTACACCATGTGCAGGAGACTAAATAATCCAAAGGGCAAAGAAAGGAAAATTTCAACACCAGGAAGGCTGAGTTCACGATGCATGCACTGACTTCCAGTAAGGGCCCAGTGAAGAAGGCACGTAGAGACAGTCAGAGAGACAGAATGACAGAGACAGACAAGGACTGAAATT
>NW_026647290.1:0-95688 GCF_950295315.1 Erinaceus europaeus | reverse complement strand
CGAGCTCCAGGCTCCCCACCTGCAGGGGAGTCGCTTCACAGACAGTGAAGCAGGTCTGCAGGTGTCTTTCTCTCCCCCTCTCTGTCTTGATACATATATATATGTCTGTCTGTGTGTGTATATATATAGAGAGAGAGTGATGGGGATGTGGAGGGAGAGAAGGAGAGGAGAAAAGAGAGGGAGAGAAGGAGAGGAAGAAGAGAGGGAGAAGGAGATGGGGAGAGGGAAAAAGGAGGGAGAGGGAAACGGAGAGGGAGAGAGAAAAGGAGAGGGAGGGGGGAGAGGATGACAGCACCAAAGCTTTCTTCTTCCTTCAAAGCAGTGGGAATCAGGCTTGAACCTGGGTCATGCACATGGCAAAGCAGCAGACTATCAAACTGAGCTATTTCCTTGGGCTGAGAGTTTAACAAAGGAACAAATTAATTAAAAAAAAAAAAATCCAGGGTAAAGAAGCAAGAAGCAAGATGTCTCCCATGTAGAGCCAGCAAGATAGCTCACCTCAGAGGGCACTTGTTTTGCAATGCTCATGATTCAGTTTGAGTCTGGCTCCCACCACACTAGGGTGTTGGTTTGAGTGTGTGGGGTGTGTGTGTGTGTGTGTGTGTGTGTGTGTGTGTGTGTGTGTGTGTGTGTGTGTGTGTGTTTCTGAACAAATCAGCCCACTGATTAGTCTGATCTCAAATTAAAAAAAGATTATAAAGTTAAATATTTTTTTAAGATTTTATTTATTTATGAGAAAGATAGGAGGAGATAGAAAGAACCAGACATCATTCTGGCATATGTGTTTCCAGGGATTGAACTCGCGACCTCATGCTTGAGAGTCCAAAGCCTTATCACTGCGCCACCTCCCAGACCACACTAAATATTTTTTTTAATTTGCTTTTCTCCCCTTTTATTGCCCTTGTTGTTTTATTGTTGTTGTAATTATTATTGTTGCTGTTATTGATGTTGTCGTTGTTGGACAGGACAGAGAGAAATGGAGAGAGGAGGGGAAGACAGATAGGGGGAGAGAAGGACAGACAACTGCAGACCTGCTTCACTACAGATGGGGAGCCGGGGCTCAAACCGGAATCCTTACACTGATCCTTGCGCTTTTCACCATGTATGCTTTAACCCGCTGGGCTACCGCCCAACTCCCAAGTTAAAATATATTTTTTTAAATAAATGTTAAGTTTTGCATCTTTTTTTAATATTTTATTTATTTATTAATGAGAAAGATAGGAGGCGAGAGAAAGAACCAGACATCACTCTGGCACATGTGCGGTCGGGGATCGAACTCAGTACCTCATGCTTAAGAGTCCAAAGCTTTATCACTGCGTCACCTCCGGGACCACAAGTTAAAATAATTTTATAAAAATTAAGTGTGGTATCACACAGTAAACTTGCAAAAAAAAAAAAAAAAGTGAAAGAAAAAACTTTCTATGACTTTATGAAAACTATGATGATCATCTGTTATCTTTGGGAAGTAGGAGGGCAGGGACACAGAATCTGGTGATGGGTGTAGAACCATACATTGTTACCTTACAATCTTGTAACCCATTATTAATCATAAATAAAACAAATATTCATGAAATCTCAGAAACAAAATTTAAATGCAGTGTCAAATTGTGTAGAGTACATTAGATACAAAAAATTACCCAGGTAATTAGATGAGCCTAAAAGATAAATAACATTATATTTACATAATAACTATTAAATTACTTAATGAATTATTTTATTGTCTTAATAAAAATGCTGAGCTCATCACTAAGATCAATTGCATTGAGAAACGTCAAGAGATTCACATTTCTTAGGGATAGCAATTCACATTATGGTCAAAAGCAACTGAAAAAAAAGCAAGTCATTGTGGTCTGGGAGGTGACGCTGTGGATAAAGCATTGAATTCTCAACCAAGAGGTCCCGGGTTCAATCCCCGGCAAAGAGTGGTGTCTGGTTCTTTCTCTCTCTCCACCTATCTTTCTCATGAATAAATAAATTCGTAAAATAATAATAATAAGTTATAAATTCTATCATCTATCTAACCCCCCGAAAAAAGCCATAGAGAAGACATGAAAATAAGACAAATAATTTTTTAAAGGCAGTTTAGAAATATATAAATCAAAGCAAGAGAAGGTATACTTTGTTCAGTGTCTTACATATTTTTCTGTGTTCCTTAACATATTAGGGCATATCCTATACCCCTATTTAAGACTAAAAATTCTGAAATTCAGGGAATTTAAGAAACTTGATGGGTCTGGGGGGGTGGGGGGGGGGGCTTATCTGGTAATAAGCACCTTACCATGTGCAAGGACCTGAATTCAAGCCCCCAGCTGCCGGTAAAGTAGTATTGCAGGTGTCTTCTCTTTCTTCCTATTTCCTTCTCCCCTCTAATTCATTGTCTCTATTCAAAAATAAATAAAGCATTTAAAAAGTAACTTGATAAAGCTCACTGAAGGGGGTAGGGCGGTAGCGCAATGGGTTAAGCGCACGTGGCGCAAAGCACAAGGACCGGTGGAAGGACCCCGGCTCGAACCCTCGGCTCCGCACCTGCAGAGGAGTCGCTTCACAGACTATGACCCACATAGTCAACGACTGCCACCTCTCCAGATTCAAAGGAGGTCTCGAAACTTTACATCAGGCTCAACCTGATGCTACGGAAGAATGGCAAACGCTAGAAGAACAGGCGATTAAGCAGGTCTGCAGGTGTCTTCCTTTCTCTCCCCCTCTCTGTCTTCCCCTCCTCTCTCCATTTCTCTCTGTCCTATCCAACAACAACGACATCAATAACAATGATAATAATAACCACAACAATGGTAAAAAAAAAACAACCAGGGTAACAAAAGGGAAAAAATGGCCTCCAGGGGGAGTCGGGCTATAGCACATCGGGTTAAGCGCAGATGGTATAAAGATCCCGGTTCGAACCCTGGCTCCCCACCTGCAGGGGAGTCGCTTCACAAGCAGTGAAGCAGGTCTGCAGGTGTCTAGGTGTCTGCCTTTCTCTCCTCCTCTATGTCTTCCCCTCCTCTCTCCATTTCTCTCTGTCCTATCCAACAATGACAACAACAATAATAACTACAACAATAAAACAACAAGGGCAACAAAAGGGAATAAATAAATAAAATAAAATATTAAAAAAAATTTTTTTTAATTAAAAAAATGGCCTCCAGAAGCAATGCATTCGTGGTGTAGGCACCGAGCCCCAGCAATAACCCTGGAGGCAAAAAAAAAAAAAAAAAAAAAAACTCACTGAAATTATTAAAGTCTAAAAACTTGTTTTTTTCTTGCTCAAAAATGTCAGCGTTCTATTTCTACCACCTCTAATCCCAATGGATATTTGAAGGTTAGAGATAAAATTCTAGTATCCATTTCCTACTATATGAAGGAGAAAATTAACCCAAAGAGACGGACTGGCTCAAGAGTACACAGAATTAAAACTAAAGCCAAATCTCCCAGTTTCACTAAATTACTTGCAATATTTTTGAAGATAAAATCAACTATATACATATTGGTAATATTAGTTACAAGTAACTAATCCTAACTCTACTAAAATCCTTTCCAATGATAGGCAGATTGTCCTAATATCAACACTGAGGATGAAATAGCAAAAGCTCATGAAGTAATCATTAAAAGCAACTGAACTGCAAGAAAGCCAATATAAGAGGGCAGGTTCTGAGTCAGTCCAAAACACCCACATTAGAGAAGCAGCAGACTATTTAGGGAGAAAAGTTCAAACACCTGAATGACCAAGTACAAACACAAAGTCTAAATGGCCACAGACAAGTTCAAGGTCCCCGAGAAAAGATCAAAGAAAAAGAAATGAGAACTTAAGAGGTAAGGATGAGTAATTTCTCATATGGGTGCTGGCATAACCAAGTTTCATGGGGCAGCCCAAGTGATCCTGGTGTGGCAAAGGGGCAAAGTGAACACAGAGAAACAGCATATTTAAGTATCACACTCTGAATACCATTCTCGTCTATTCAAAAATGGCTTGATTTACAGGGGAAAAACAGCTTGTAAACAAATAAGTGTATTCAAAACAAATCTACAGTAAAAATAATTTGAGAGGTATGGGACCTGTTTATTCACTATTTAATATCATTCATTTTTGAAATTAGAAAACTGGAATACAAGAACGGTTGCTGGTCAATTATAGTTACAAAGTCCATGAATGCAAAATACAGGAAACAAGGCTTTGTGTGAGCCACCCCCACCCTACCCCCACCCCCGCATTGCACTGAAAGAAACTTCATTGCTGTGTGGTCTTTCTCTCCCTGGGTGTCACTGTTATCCCTCTGTGTGTGTCTCTATACATACACACATAGATAGGTAGGATGACAGATAGACAGACAGACATATATAGATAAATACATAGGTATCTGGTGAAATCGGCCTGGAGAAGTAAAGCCCCGATAACAATAGTCAAATGTGAAACAAACTTCCCTCAAGTTTTAAATCAATTTCAGTAAGAGAAGCGAATAGAACAGAAATTTTCCTTAGTGCCCTATCCAAAAGGGCAAAATTGATGCCAATCCATTAGCATTTCAAATTGTATGAATATCGCAGAGGTATAAGTATCATTAAATTTTTTTTTAATCATTAAAAATCTTATGCTTAATGCTTTTAATTGTGAATTCATAAATGTAATCAAATTTGTGTTAATAACAAACACATGTATATACACACAAATATTATTTATGCAAATGATAACATACCTTTAAATCACTTCCTGGTAATGTACCAACTCCATCTTTCCAGTCCATAACACTGAACACATCAAACTCTTGACCACTTGTGCTAGAAGCAGATTCAGTCATGATTTATTTTTGAAGCTGGAAAGGAGGGAAAGATTTATCACTAAGTATTCCTAACACAAATCAGATTTCAGTTTGTTGGCCATTACTTCAATCTCCCTTAATTAAATAATTTTCTTGATCACAATACTGAATCCACAGATTTAGAAATCAGTGTCCCAGAAATACCAACACAACTCTGGTGGTGTAGAATTATACCCCTGTCATCTTATAGTTTTGTAAACCAATATTAACTCACTAAGAGAAAAGTTAAACATATATATTTAACATTTTTCCTAGTGCAGGTCATGGTAAATTATAAAAGGAATTAATAAATTTCGAAGTCATACAAAAAGTGTCACAGTAAATTTTGCTGCCCTTAAGGAAAAAAGAAATTCATGTTTCATGGGATATATAATTTTAAAAAGTCATGATTCCATACAACAGAATTCCTTACCCCTACGTAGTATTTTTTTTTTCTGTCTTATGATTTAGAAAAAGGAGAGGGTGTTGACAGAGTGTGGAACAAATATTAAGTGTATATAAATAGGTAATAAGGAAAAATATAAAGGCATTGAGAATATAAAAAGAAAATTCAGTCCAACTGACACTAAATCTGTCTACTGAATTTGTTATATTAAGAAAACAAATGTGTTGTAACTTATTCTTTATAAATTGATTTTTTAATTCAGTTAAAATATTTGCTGATTTAATATTCTGGGAAACAGGAAATCAGCTCCCCAAAGTACAGTATATACCAGTAATAAGACTATATTAATATAACCAACCCTGTCAGCTAAACTATAGAAATAGTTTCAATTTTCCTTTTAAAATTCATTTTATTGGTTTTTATTATTATTAACTTTTTTTTTTCATTCAGAGCACTGCTTACCTCTGGCTTATAATGGCGCCAAGGATTTAAGCTGGAACCTCAGAGTCCCAGGCATGAAAACCTTTTACATAACCGTGATGCTATCTCCCTGTCATTTTTTTTTTTTAATTATAAAATTGTTTTCCATCATCTTATCATTGGTGGTAGTACTGATGTTGCAATTCTGAGACTACTGTCTGTGTAATATGGAATAGAACAAATAGGCAATTATGTAGGGTCAGAGGCAACAATGAAAATAAATTGAAGGGAAAGATCAGAATGATTCACGATGCATCTTATCTTTTAAAGATATATATGTTTATAAAATTAGTTCACTGACAAGGCTTAGAAATAACCACCAACAGTAATGATTAGTCTTCTAATACTATTTCTCTAAGTACTCTGAAAGAAGGATTTAAAAGTTATTCATTACAAAGGCAAGGGAGAAAGCATAATAATAGTGCAAAAGACTTTCATGTCCGAGGCTCTGAGGCCCCAGGTTCAACCCCAGCACCACCATAAACCAGAGCTGAACAGTGTTCTCATCTCTCCCTGTGCCACTCGCTCTGGATCTTTCTTTCTATATCTCTCTCATTAAAACAATTTTTTTTTCAAAAATTGTTCATTAGAAGGAATTGTATACAAAATGAGCTCCAAAGTTAGGATATTAGTTGCACTAAGCTGAAAATCTTAAATATGTTCAAATCCATGAATTTATAATAATCCTAAAAACAAGTCAAAGATACCACATGCATCACCTTTTAAGGCTACAAGGGAATCAACTCTCTGGAAAAATAGTAAACAGGGATTTATTCTGCCTATATATCATAAGCATCATTAAAAACGACATATCAGGAATAACCAAGTCAATTGTGAACAAAACAAACAAAAAAACTTCCTAATAAGTTAAAAAGGAATGATAGAACTGAGTCATTAATATGTAATTATTAACTTCATTTTATTTTATTGTTTTTTCTGCATAAATTTTATTTTTTTAAATTTCTTTATTGGGGAATTAATGTTTTACATTCAACAGTAAATACAATAGTTTGTACATGCATAACATTTCTAAGTTTTCCATATAACAATACAACCCCCACTAGGTCCTCTGTTATCCTTCTTGGATCTGTATTCTCCCCTATTTATTTATTTATTTATTTATTTAACATTTTATTTCATTTTTTTTTTTAACCAGAGCTCATGGTAGTGCAGGGGCTTGAACTTAAAGCCTCAGGCAAGAAAGTTTTTTTTGTATAACCATTATGCTATCTCCTCCATCCCATTTGTAATTTATAATGAATGAGTGGTTTTAAGCAACAACCATCAATGGTTACTAAGAAAACAAACCCAAACCTATCTGTGAAACAGTCTTACCAGAAAAAAATTAATATTATCAAACCTAATTTGATCAAGTTTATTTTTAAGGAATAAGGGAAACCAATAAGGGTGAGAGAGATAGCATAATGGTGATGCAAAGAGACTCTCAAGTCTGAGACTCCAAAGTTCAGTCTCCACACACTGTCATAAAGCAGAGCTGAGCAGTGTTCCGGTTAAAAGACTCTGAGATTGCTCAGTTCTGGCTTATAGCAGACAGAGAGAGAGACAGGGCCAGAAAGAGACAGAGATTGTGGGGGGTAGTGAGAGGGGAGATGACTGAACTTGGGACTTTGTAACTTCAGGCATGAGAGTCTCTGCATAACCATTTATGCTATCTGCCCTTGCTCTCAGAAACCTTTTTCTTTTTATTAATTTTATTATTTGTGATTAATACTAGCTTACAAGACTGTAAGATTACAATGTATATAGTTCCACAGCACACCCACTATCAGAGTTCTATATCCCCATTCTTCTTACCTCCCAAAGATAACCACTATAGTTCTCACAAATCTTAGAATCAGTTTGCTTGCTTCAGAAATTTTTTAGTAAAATTTCTCTAAGTACAGTATATGAATGCTGGGGGTCCTAAGATTATTTGTCAAAAGGTCCAAGAAGTCAGTAACACTTTCAAAAGAATACTAACACATTATTTGTCTTCTTCACTATGTTGACATTGGCACTGATAGTGTAAAAAGCAATAGTAGATTAAAGCTTCTGGAGCAGAGGCATCCCACCAATAAATAAATGCCAGATTCACTAAAGAATGAACTTAAAGGGCCAGGTGGTAGCGTACCAGGTTAAGTTCATATAGTACAATTAGCAAAGACCAGGGTTCAAGCCCCTGGTCCCTACCTGCAGGGGAGGAAAGCTTTCCAAGTGGTGAAGCAGGGTTGCAAGTGTCTCTCTCTTTCTCTCTCTTTCCACCTTCCTATCAATTTCTGACTGTCTCTATCTGATAAAGATAATTAAAAAATTAAAATAAATAAGAACTTTAAAAAAAAAAGCATGAATTTAGCCCCCGGCTCCTCACCTGCAGGGGAGTCGCTTCACAGGCGGTGAAGCAGGTCTGCAGGTGTCTATCTTTCTCTCCCCCTCTCTGTCTTCCCCTCCTCTCTCCATTTCTCTCTGTCCTATCCAACAACGACAACAACAATAATAACTACAACAATAAAACAACAAGGGCAACAAAAGGGAATAAATAAAATAAATATTAAAAAAAAGAGATAAATCGGAGTCGGGCAGTAGTGCAGCGGGTTAAGCGCATGTGACGTGAAGCGCAAAGATCTGCGTAAGGATCCGGGTTCGAGCCCCCGGCTCCTTACCTGTAGGGAAGTCGCTTCACAGGCAGTGAAGCAGGTCTGCAGTTGTCTTTCTCTCCCCCTCTATGTCTTCCCCTCCTCTCTCCATTTCTCTCTGTCCTATCTAACAATGATGACATCAATAACAACAATAAAACTACAACAATAAGAAAACAAGGGTAAAATAAAGAGATAAATCAACAAATCACAAGAACATATTTCATAGGTGTTATTTCAACCCTATTTTTAAACTATTAAAAGAAGGTCTTTAGATAGAAGGCAAATATGTTAACTGGCTTCTTAATGTATATAGTGACATAACCTATTAGAAAGAAGACAGATATTAAAAAATGTATTCTTTGCTTTAGTGATACATAAAAAGGAAGCTAGAGACCAGAGCACTACTGTGTCATTTTATGTGGTACCCAACACCAAATCCCAAGACTTTATACATACACATACAAGGCATGGAATCTACTACTAAATTACCACTGTATTTACTTTAGAGAAAGAAGTTATTCTATTTTAGAGTTACGAACTAAAGCTGACAGGTGAAATGGTATGTGAAGAATTTATTAAATTCAGGCAGGAATATGTGAAATAACACTAGCAACCTGCTGGTAACTCTCAAGATGTGCGAAGAGTCCATGGTGGATAATTACATTATAACTACAACTTTCCCTGCTTTGTCTGTTTGGAAAATTCTAATTACAAATATATACATAAACCACCAGAGTTATCACTGGGGTTCTGTGACTATACCACTCCACCACACTGAGAAGACATTTGTTTTTCTTTAAATAGAGGGTAAGAGATGGGTTGGGGGTGGGGAGAGAAAGAGAGAAGGGGAGACATCTATAGCACTGCTCCCATTTCCCATGAAGCTTCTCTCCAGCCCTGCAGGTGGGGACAGGAACTCAAACCCAAAGCCTTGCAAGTGATAATGTATGCTCTCTACCAGGTAAGCCATCACCCAGTTCCTGACAAATATTTTCAAAGCACAACCTTCTTAAATGTATATATTAAATGGAAAAACAAACAGATGCGTTTTTTTTTATCATAGTAATCTTTTGTTGGGGTTTACTAGATGCCTCAATATTCTTTCATTTCAAATTAGAAAACATCAAATACTATCTATTTCAAACTTCATAGAGTCTGAATTTGAAGATACATCAGATTTTGCTTAAAACCATTCTCTATAGGAATTAGGAATAGGAATTAGAATATGAAAGCTTGATATAGAAGTAACCAAAGAAATAGTGAGACTATTAAGTAAATTAAGACTTGTACTTAATATCACTACCATTCAGGGGCCAGGCAGTGTTGCACCTGGTTGAGCACACACATTACAGTGCACACAATACCTGGGTTCAAGCCCCTGGTCCCTACCTGCAGGGGGAAAGCTTCACAAGTGGTGAAGCATGGCTGTAGGTGTCTCTATGTCTCTACCCCTCTCCTCTCAATTTCTGTCTCTATCCAATAATACATAAATAAGGTCGCTACCATTCCGATGTCACTAAATAAAGTTCAGTAGCAAAACTGACTCTATTAAGTGATATGTGACAACTTTTTCCTTATAAATAGTAGAAGGGGGGGGGGGGGTCAGGCCGTAACGCAGCGGGTTAAGTACACCTCGTGCAAAGCGCAAGGACTGAGGTAAGGATCCCAGTTTGAGCCTCCAGCTCCCCACCTGCAGGGGAGTCGCTTATGGGCAGTGAAGCAGGTCTGCAGGTGTCTATCTTTCTCTCCCTCTCTGTCTTCCCCTCCTCTTTCCATTTCTCTCCTATCCAACGAAAACAACAATAATGGCAACAATAACAATACGAGCAACAAAATGGAAAATAAATAGTACAATGTTAGAATGACATTCCCCTGGTAGATAAACTTGGTAAGATTTGAATGATTCTTAAAAGAACAAGATTCTTATATCTTTTTCTATAATAATACCACTTATTCACAAGATACTGAGTATCAGACATGTACAATAGTACGTACATTTGTTAACTTGATCTCACCTTCTAGAAAATAGTTTAATGGGAGTTGGGCAGTAGCTCAGCGGGTTAAGTGCACGTGGCGCAAAACGCAAGGACAGGAATAAGGATCCCGGTTCAAGCCCCCAGCTCCCCACCTGCAGGGAGCTTCACAGGCGGTGAAGCAGGTCTTCAGGTGTCTTTCTCTCGCCCTCTCTGTCTTTCCCTCCTCTCTCTATTTCTCTCTGTCATATCCAACAACAACAACATCAATAACAACTACAATAAAACAAGGAATAAATAATAAATATTTTTTAAAAGAAAGTAATTTAAATCAGCAACTTATTCACATTATTTCCACAAAAAAGGTGGGTTCTAATATCCTTCTAATCTAAAGAAAAAATGTAAAGACAGAGGAGAGAGGCAGAGGGAGAGAGTGAAAGAGACCATGGCACTAAAGCTTCCCTCCAGTGCTATGGGGACTGCCCTCAAGCCTGGGTTGCACATATGACAAAGCAGTGCACAATCCAAGTGAACTATTTTGCCAGCCTTCTTTCTAGCCTAAATTGAAGAGAGTTGCAGAATAGATTGATAACTCATCCAAACGCATAAATGATGGCATTACCAGTGTTGGTATGATTTAACCCTGGATTTTGTTCTCAATCACTTTTTTTTTTTCCTTTTGTTGCCCTTGTTGTTTTTCAATCGGTGGCTTATCCTATGAGTGGGAATCTTGTCCCCTCTAAGAATCCAATTAAACCTGTTTTCCCATTGCTACTCCTTGGAGCATAGGAAAGTTAGGAACCAATCTACTAAAGTCCTAGATTTATGTAAGTCAGTGTATATATGTCCGTTTAGATTTAAAAAAAAAGAAAAAAAAATAACTTACTGACAAAGTTCTAACAGCACAAATACTCTACGTAAAATCTTACCTATAACTAAAAGGAAAAGGAGGAATAGAAAGTAGGGAGATGGTAGACAGGCAGTGATGCCGTGGGTTAAGCGCACGCAGCGCAAAGCGCAAGGACCAGCATCAAGGATCCCGGTTAAAGCCCACAACTCCCCACCTGCAGAGAGGGGAGGTTGGGGGGGAGGTCACTTCACAGGTGGTGAAGCAGGTCTGCAGGTGTCTATCTTTTTTTCTCTCCCTTCTCTGTCTCCTCCCCCTCTCGATTTCTCTCTGTCCTGTCCAACAACGACAGCAATAACAACAACAATAATAAAAAAAACAAGGGCAACAAAAGGGGGAAAATTTTAAAAAAGAAAGTAGTGAGACTCTAAAAGCTATCACTGTACAAAGCCTGCAGCAAATACTCATTAGTTGTTTTAGAAAAAAAAAACTTATAACAAAGCCTAGATGTAAGAAATACTGGTAATGGTCCCATAGGGTACTCTGCTAATAAGAACATATCTAGGGGTTGGGTGGTAAGAAAGCTGGTAGAGTAAACATGCTATCATGTGCAAAAACCTAGGTACAAGACCATGGCCCCCAGATGCAGAAGGGAATCTTCATGAGTGGTGAAGCAGTGTTGCAGGTGTCTCTCCATCTCTGGAGACACCATATCGTATATCCATATCTTATACTCCCTACCCTCTATCAAAAATAATAATAATAATAATTCACTTCTGCTAGAGTCCTAGCCATAAACAAAAAAAAGGACTAGAAGATAAACTTAGGTGACGTGTAACAATGCACTCAGAATTATATCCTGTAGCTCTGTTCCACACCATTTCTGTTGCCAAACCAAAGTTGTGCAGCTTAACCTTCTCTGGGGATAATATATTTAATGAATGAATTTCCTCAATCTCTCATGTAAATAAATTCCTGAGGGGAAAAAAAAAAACCTACCTTGTAACATTAGTAATTTAGAGATATTTAGGTGGTGATGATTTTTAAAACCTTACGTCATGTGAACAGAGGGAAGCGGACCCAGCACCAGCAGTGATGGTGGCATTATAATTCAAACAAGCTCTACATCGACCAATTTTCAGAAACATAATCAACTCAAAAGCTGTACATTTAGAAATCTGTCCTGTAGATGCTTGCACATATGTATTTGAAACATAAAAGCTATTCATCAGTGGAAATCTTTAATACCTAAAAACTTGGAAGCAATGCAAATATCTACCAACAATGGACAATTACAGTACATTCACACAGTGGGAGATAATGCCATTGTAAAATACAATAAGGCAGCTCTTTATATTTTGATTTAAAAGGAAGCGTTCTAAGATATTATCACTACATTTTTATTAGTGATTTGCTATTGGTTTACAAAACCATAGCAGAGGTCTAATTCCACACTGTTCCCACTATCAAAGTTCTGTGTCCTCATTCCCTCCACTGGAAACCGCAGTAGTTCTCCCAAGGTCATATGGATTACTATTATTTCTATAACTGTCTACATTTGTATTTTTGGTCCTCCCTGCCTTCTCTTTTTAAGTCACACCTACACCTATTACTACTTCCAAGTGACCTTCCTTTTATTCCTCTTCTCTCGTAGAATCTTTATGGAATTGGGTAGGGTTATCACTAGTTTTTATTCATTACAGTTCAAATGTGTTCAAACTTAACTAAAAACATTCAGCCAACTTAAGTCACTAAGCCCTTGAATGCTAAACAAACCCTAAATTAGCATTACACTTAAGCAAGTGGGGGTAAATTATGGGTAAATTTTTGTGCCTGTACTCAAAAAGCACAAGGAATAAAGATACATATTATATGTGTGTGTGTGTGTGTGTGTGTGTGTGTGTGTGTGTGTGTGTGTGTATGGAATCTAAAAAAGAGTAAGTAATCTCATGAAAATATGGCTACTAAACACATACACAAAAAGTTATGCTAATTTTTTCCTAGTAAAAAGAAAAAATATTACTAATTTTATGCAAGGCATAAAACTGTGCATTTATATATTATGATATAACACATGTATAATGCACATAAGATCTACCTTTTTGATTTATATAAATTGTAACACAAATGGTTTTTATACCACTTGCACAAAATAATTAGTATATGCACTAAATATATAGAGACACTGTATATGTGATATATATATATATGTATTTATATGTATATATGGAGAGGGGGACTATCTCTACAAGAACTTGCTTGAAATACTTGCTGCCTCCCAAAGGGGAAATGGTTTACTGAAAGGCAACAATTGGAGGGAATCTTTTCTCTGGATCACCCTTTGGACCAGTTAAATTTTTAAGCCTCTTTTTCATTTTTTGTCACTAGGATTATCACTTGTGTCCCACACTTGCATGATTCCTCTGCTTATGGCGAACTCCTTTTTCTAAAACAGAATGTGAGACAGAAAAGGAGAGACAGAGAGTTGGAAAGACATCAACACTGTTCCACTCCTCAAGTTACCTCAGGCAGGGGCTCCCATGAAATGGCTGGGGAGCACATGGCGAAGTGTGTGTTCTACTGACCCCTCAATATCAATGAAAAAATGTGACAAAACTATAGGGGCTTCATTTTTGTCATTGTCAGGGTTTTACCACTCTCGATCAACTTTTCTGATAGAAAGACGGGGGGGGGGGGGGGAGAAGAAGGGAATTGAGAGAAGGGAGGAGAAGTGGGAGGAGGAGGAGAAAGGGGGAAAAAGGAAGGGGAAGCAGAAGATTCCATGCCACCACAGCTTCCCCCATGGTGTGAAGCACAAGGACCCGCATAAGGATCCTGGTTGGAGACCTGGCTCCTCACCTGCAGGGGAGTCACTTCACAGTCTGTGAAGCAGGTCTGCAGGTGTCTATCTTTCTCTCCCTCTCTCTGTCTTCTCCTCCTTTCTCCATTTCTCTCTGTCCTATCCAGCAACAACAACATCAATAATAACTACAATAAAACAAGGGAAACTAAAGGGAATAAATAAATAAATAAATAAATAAATATTAAAAAATAAAACAGTGAAAAAAAAGCAAAACTTTCCCCAAGTGTTATGGAGGCAAAGAGCCTCCCCAGGTGGGCTATCTTAATAGCTCAAAATCGTGTTTTAAATCCTGTTGAGCAGTCACATAAACAGTTTGTGTTATGAAAAACATGCATTCTGTGAAAATGATTTGTTATCGATACCTCAACAAAAGCTACAGTCCACAAATCAAATATCAGAATTATACAGTATCCCTGACATTCACAAACTTATTCATGGCTTCTACCATTCCTGAGTAGCATCCAAAATTTTTATGACATTTAGTAATTTGTCACTTTGCAGAAACATGCTGTGAGTCATACATGCCATAAAGAAAGGGGACAGGCCAAGTTGCCTAGTCTGACCACGGTCCAGGAACTCTGAGTCAGGGTGCTTAGTCTTAGTGCTATGGTCATAGTAGAAAGAGATACAAAATTGCTTTTTGTTTTAAAATGAGGTAAATAAAATTAACTACTATTTGTCCCACTGTAGATGACAGAATGAAGAAAATACGGAAATGTTTGTGAAATGGGACCTCAACCACAAAATCGAAGTTTGAGATAAATTAAAGACTGAAATGTCAAATGCAATGATGACTCAGACACACTGTGTGAACAAAACTACCAAATGCTCTCTCCAAAGGAAATCAGTCGAAAAGATGTGTGAATTTGTTTCAATAAAGAACTCCAGACAGTACAAAAATTGCTCATCAAGTGAGATTAAGTGGTTTGGGTTGAGGAAGATCATTTACATTTTTCAATTACACTGTAATAATCTGAGGGAAAGAATTACATTCTACAATGAGTTTTCAATTTAAGAATTGGCAATGATCTGGGGGTATATGGCTCAGAAATGTCAAGTATATAGTCTTATCTTATTTTGACTTGAGGTAAACAAAGCTTGTGTATCCTTCATAATCAGTCATATGTGCCATGAGTGGATTGGCTCAATGAAAGGCATGGTAAAGAACCTGCCTGGGGTGGTCCGGGAGGTGGCACAGTAGATAAAAAAGCATTGGACCCTCAAGCATGAGGTCCCAAGTTCAATCCCCAGCAGCACATGTACCAGAGTAATGCTTGGTTCTTTTTCTCTTTCTCATAAATAAATTAATTAAATAAATAAATAAAATATTTTAAAGAAGAACCTGCCTAGGGAAGTTCCTTGGAGGAAAAGCAATGCAAATGTGCAGGCCTTGCCTAAAAATCAAAGTCTGGATCAGAATTCAAGGTGAAATTTTATTTTTTTTTAAAGATTTTATTTATTTACAATGCTCTATCACCGCGTCAACTCCCGGACCACTCAAGGTGAAATTTTTTAAATGTTAAGAAAATTGCTAACAGTAATGACCATTCCTGCTTAAATATTGTCTTCAAAACACAAGTTTTTAAAAAAAATGGCTAGGTAAGTGATGGGGGAAATGTCTAAGGTTCCTGGTTCGATCGATCCCCAGTACATGTACTGGAACAGTGCTCTGGTTTGGTTCCCTCTCTTTCTCTTTCCGTTGGCTGCATGTGAAACTCTCACAGCTAATAAGCAAAATAAAATTTTAAATTAAAAAAAAAAAGGCCAGGTAATATCCTCTATGGTTAGACATTACCTCAAAAGTAGCATCTGAAGATCGGATTAAACGTCCTCATCTAGATGGCAGGGCTTAGATAATAGGCCTGTCTTTACCAAAGACTTAGCAGCTTTTGCTTAAGAAGGCAGGGTATCTTTTGTAAAGAGTCAGTCAGGAAGACTAACCCTAAAATCAATATCATGGCTCACAGAAAAATGGTAACTATATGAGCACAGCATAACAAATGAGAAAAGTCAACTTCTACTATGGGAATCCAATGTCTTTTTTTACTACAATGCCCATTTTATTTTATCTTAAAACTATCGTGAGAAGCTGGATTTTGCTTTGTATAAATAACCAGATTCTAAGCAAATACTGTTTCTGATACATCATGACATATTCAAAGACCAAAATATCATTCTGTAATAACATCTAAAAAGACATCTCATGTGGTCCGGGAGGTGGCGCAGTGATAAAGCAGCACATGTGCCAGAGGGATGTCTGGTTCTTTCTCTCTCCCCCTATCTTTCTCATTAATAAATAAAATCTTAGAAAGAAAGAAAGAAAGAAAGAAAGAAAGAAAGAAAGAAAGAAAGAAAGAAAGAAAGAAAGAGAGAGAGAAAGAAAGAGACATCTCCTTCATGCTAAATACCTTATCGATGCAATACAGAAATAAGCTTTGAGCTTCTCCACCGCCACCCACCTTGATACCTGTTAACACTTTCAAATGTGTAAATCATCGATCTTTGTCAAAACCTGTCATATTCAAGTTTTGGAAAGATTTGGTTAGAGTGTTCTTCATATCCACTCACCCTTCCCTAAACCAGTTCCTTTCTGCCTCTTCATTTCACTTTCCAATGTTTGGCAATTACCTAGTCTGTGACACAAGACAAATTAATTTTTCGAGGTCTCAATCTCCCAATCTGTAATATATGAGTAATAGAACTATTCTTTGTTCTATAATGAATTTGGCAATAATGAAATGAGTCAGATAATATCTTAACACCAAGCCTATCACATAGTAAGAAGTCAATAAAATGTCAATTTTTTATTGTAATTATCTGGTTGAACAATTATTTGAGTTCATAAGAGCAACTCAGTGACCTTAAAATTTGGCAGTGTCCATTTTCCCTTTCATTTTATCAACAGCATCTCTTTTGTGCAAATCTGCATTACAAAATGTCAAGACTGTTACATAAAAGTAGACTCTTAATTATTAATAACTGCAATAATAATGCCTCATCTTTACATAGTTCCAGGAAATACTTCTAGCTTTCTTAGTAGAAAAATACCTTCTGGGAGTTGAGCGGTAGCGCAGTGGGTTAAGCGCAGGTGGCGTAAAGCGCAAGGACCAGCAGAAGGATCCCAGTTTGAGCCCCCGGCTCCCCACCTGCAGGGGAGCCAATTCACAGGTGGTGAAGCAGGTCTGCAGGTGTCTATCTCTTCTCTCCCCCTCTCTGTCTTCCCCTCCTCTCTCCATTTCTCTCTGTCCTATCCAACAACAAGATCAATAACAACAACAACTACAACAATAAAACAAGGGCAACAAAAAGGAAATAAATAAATATTAAAAAATAGAAAAAAAAAAAATAGAAAAAAAAGAAAAATACCTTCTATGTGGCCAGGAGGTTGTGTGCCCAGTTTAGTGCATATATTACCATCTGCAAGGGCCTGGGTTCAAGCCCTCAGTCCCCACCTGCAGGAGGAAAACTTCACAAGTGGTGAAATACTACTATAGACGTCTCTCTTTTTCTCCCTCTGTCTCCTCATCTCCCCTCTAAATGTTTCTGTCCTATCTAATAAAAAGAAAATGATAATAATAAAGAAAAAAATCATTACTCAGAGTGACAGATTAGTCATGTAGGCACCAAGCCCCATCGATAACCCTGGTGGCAATTTAAAAAAAAAAGAAAGAAAAATACCGGGCAGGGGTAGATAGTATAATAGTTATATAGAGACTCTCATGCCTGAGGCTCAGAAGTCCTAGGTTCAATCCCATAATCACAACCAGAAGCCAGGAATGATCAGAGCTCTGGTAAAAAAAAAAAAAAAAAAAAAAAAATGAAGACAAAGAGGAGGAGGAGGAAGGAGGTGGAGGAAGGAGGAAGAGGAAGAGGAGGAAGAGGAAGTAGAAGGAGAAGGAGAAGAGGAGAAAGAAGTGGAAGAAGACGACTTCTGACATACTGGAGGATAATGTGTCACATGGGGAGGGAAGTCATTAGAAAGGCCTTGCTCTCTTTACCACTTTAGGACTTTTCATATACCACTATGTTGAACTGACTACACATTGTAGGTCATGCTTAAGCACTTAAACAAGACAAAATGAAACACTAGAACAACATTTCCCAACGTCTTCTCTTCAAAATTAACTTTTAGGAGACCTATGCATTCATATTCCATGAAAAAAGTTTTTGGTGTAAAAAAGAAAATGAGCAATACCCTTCAGGAAATCCACAATACACATAAGTAACACTGCACTCATCTGTGAAATTTCCCATAATTCTTTGCCTAATGACTCTAGGGACCCTCCACCCCTTTTGGAACATGTTGAACTATGAAAAATAAATTCAGGAAATAAAATGAAAGCTGATTGTATTTTACAGGATGGAAATGACTCATCTTCAGATTAGATTCAACTACAGGGATGCTATCTTCTGACTGAGTTCCCAGCATGTGCTGCATTTTATTGACAAATGCCCTCGGGATCTACAATCCTTTAAGTCCAAGCCAGTTAAAGTTGTCCTAAGAAAGATATGGCCCCTTCCTCATAAGATCTGTCTATGGCTTTCTGACTTAGATGTACATAACTTGTAAAAACATTTTTTTTTAAATACCCACAAATACAGTCATGCAACTGCTTAACAACAGGGGCACATACTGTAAAATGCATGCCAGTCATAAGGAAGTGTCATCATTGTGAGAACTTGTTGAGCATATTTAAAGAAACACCATTGACTGTTGCATACTACATACCTAGGTTGTATGTAGTAGCCCATTGGGAACATCACTGTAAATAAGATCCACTGTTGACAGAGACGTTGAGCAACACCTGACCACACAAAGTCATGGAAGGGCAATTATCCAAAGGCACTAAGTCTAACACACAATAAAGGGGTATATACACAGAGGAGGAGGACTTTTCATACACCCTTTGACATTTTTTTAACATTTTTTAAAATATTTATTCCCTTTTTTTTTGTTGTCCTTGATGTTTTTTATTGTCGTTATTACTGATGTCGTTGTAGTTGGATAGGACAGAGAAATGGGAGAGAGGAGGGGAAGACAGAGAGGGGTAGAGAAAGATAAGACACCTGCAGACCTGCTTCACAGCTTGTGAAGCGACTCCCCTGCAGGTGGGGAGCCAGTATCCTTATGCCAGTCTTTGCACTTTGCGCCACCTGCGCTTAACCCGCTACACTACTGCCCGACTCCCTATCCTTTGACATTTTAAAGGATCTCACCACTACCAGTCAATCTGACCCAGACAACTAGCACTTAAAACTGTTAACATTTTTTAAAGGTTTCTTATTTATTTATGAGAAAGATAGAAGGAGAGAGAAAGAACCAGACATCACTCTGGCACATGTGCTGCCGGGGATCGAACTCACAATCTCATGCTTGAAGAGTCCAAAGCTTTACCACTGTGCCACCTCCCGGACCACAAAACTGTTAACATTTTATAGGAGATAGAATTGGAGGTTCCTAGGCAAGAAACAGACTGTAACTGCCAAGGTAATTCCTCTCAGATATAATAACCAATGTCCAGGACACTGTATTTTAGTCAGCAGAGAAGCCAACCCAAGTCTATGGTGAATAGTACAAGTTTTGGAACCTCAATACCTAGGTTTGAGTCCTGAATCCCAAATTTACTGGCTGTATAATCTTAGGCAAGGTACTTTCACCTCTCTTGAATCTTAGTTCCTTTATCTGAAAATTGGAATAGGAAAATCTCCCTTCATCAAGATGTAAAACTGTTTAGTTGTGCACATTAGAGTACTGTTCATAGTATTCAGTACATAATAGCTGCAGTTATTTTGAAGAAAAGCAAACAAGTTCATCTCTATTTCACATTCCCTCCAAGCACTAGTTTATCAGGTAGCTGAAGCATACCAGGGCACAGGAACAGGAACTCTGTAAAGGCCAAAACCTTTATACCACAAAGTTGTATTTGATTACTCAGGAGTTCAGAGGTGAATGGGGGGGGGGGGGGTGTTTAAACAATTAGTGACTAAGACTGGGATTTTATGGACAAGTAAAATTTCAAACTGAATGTGGCAAACTGACAAAGGTGATATACTATTAGTCTTAACACATTCTTATATAAATAAAATAAAAAATATATATGAAAACAACCCCAAAAGTAAGAAAGAATGTAATCTCTGAGTAACTGACCATGATTGAGACAGTGGCAACCTTACTGAGATATTTTTTGCTGAAGATGCATAAAAACTTAAGGTGGTCCATGTGTAGTGGGTAAAGCACTGAACTCTCAAGCATGAGGTCCCTAGTTCAAACCCTGGCAGCACATGTAACAGAGTGAAGTCTGGTTCTTACTCTCCTCCTATCTTTCTCATTAATAAATAAATAAATTTTTTTTTTTAAAAAAAGCAAACTTTCCTTAAGTACCAACTACTAGAGTTCCTGGATCTGCTTCCAAGAAAGCTGATAAAGACAAAGTATTATGAGTAGTTACGGCAAGAGACCAGCAGGGTAATGATGAAAGCTACAGATGTTCTCCAAAATGGAGCTTAATGAGTAATGAGAATCCTTCTCTGTACATGTGCTGGTATATATGCACATGAGATCTAGGAAAAGGCTAAGAAGGCAGGATCTACTCCCTGACTGTAACATTAACTTATCACAATCATTCACTTACAGAAGTTTCAGAAAAAAAGGAAGACCTTAGTCATTTCTTTATCCTCTTTGAATATCTTCAACAGGTGCCAATGAAGTTTTAAAAAATGAATAAATGAAATAGAAGAGGGAAATGCAACAGATTTGTTTAGGGTGGGGACTCAGGGGAAATCAGAAAAAGTTATTTATTTTTCCACTGTCTATTTTATGTACTCCAGTAAAAATTCTAACAATCAGGCTGCTAAGTATTTTAAGTACCTCTTTGGCAGCAGCTTAACATCACTGGGAGAAAGACATAAGACACACACACACATACACACCCCAAAAACAAACAACCTCTCTTTATTTAAATATCAGGGGAGAACACATCAAAAGAAGTTCAAATTTCTTAAACAGGATTATTCAATAAGAGTAAGAGAAAAATCTAAACTCACACTTGAAGCATCTCTCAACAAACACATACTGCTACAAAAAAAAAAATTCTCTTTCAAATCAAGTATGACAGATACCAGCTTTGACACCCTACTCACTGTGTCTGATAAGAACAACTAGTGATGATGATGATGATGATGATGATGATGATGATGATGATGATGATGATGATGATGATGGCGGCTTTATAATATAGTTTAAGGTCTGGGAGTATGATGCCTCCATTTCTGTTTCTTTTCCTCAAGATGGTTTTGGCAATTCTAGGTGTTTTCAGGTCCCAGATAAATGATTGTAGTGTTTGTTCTATTCTCTTAAAGAAGCTTGGAACTTTGATGGGTATTGCATTAAATCTGTATATGGCTCTGGGGAGAATATTCATTTTGATGATATTTATTCTTCCAATCCATGAGCATGGGATATCTTTCCATTTCTTGGTATCAGTTTCTATTTCCTTGAGTAGCGACTCATAGTTTTCAGCATACAAGTCTTTCACTTCTTTGGTCAACTTTATTCCTAGGTATTTGATTGATTTTGCTGAAACAGTAAATGGGAGTGATTTCTGGATGTCTTCTTCTTCAGATTTAGTGTTTGCATAAAGAAATGCCACTGATTTTTGTACATTGATTTTGTAGCCTGATACCTTGCTATTGCCTAATAACTTCCAGTAATTTTCTGCTGGATTCTTTAGGTTTTTCTATGTATACTATCATATCATCTGCAAATAGTGAGAGCTTGACTTCTTCCCTTCCAATCTGTATTCCTTTGATTTCTTTCTCTTGCCTTATTGCTATGGCAAGAACTTCCAATACTATGTTGAAGAGTAACCATAACAAAAGGACTTTTCAAAGTTAACCCAATTACCAAATAATGTGATGATAACATTAACTATCTATTGTCTTTTTGAACCCTAAGACAGCAGGAACCTCACATCTCCACTATAGAGCCCCTACTTCCCCCAGTCCTGGAACCCTTGGATAGGGCCCACTTTCCCGCATGCCTCTCCCAATCCATACCAAATAATATTGCATCCGCCGATCACAACCTAACCAACGCAACGATTGCCACCTCAACATGCTTCACCTCAGACTGTGTCCAGAGACTTCACGTGTGGAATGACAACCCTTCAGCTTCATTACTCGGGTGAGACCTTTCCTTGTATAGTACACTCTAATTTCATCTCAGGTGGTTCACTTTCTAACAAAGTCCCATAACCTAGATATACACCAGTTTCTGTGAGAGAGAGCTTATGTTCACACGTATCCATAAACTACTGCAAAATATATATCTGAAAGCAGAAGTACACTAGAGTTTGCAGTGAGTACCTCCCTAACACTTCCTCTCCACTATTCCAAGCTTTGGGCCCATGATTGCACAACAATTTGTTTGGCCTCGTATGTTAACTCTCTTTTCAATCACCAGGTTCCAGATGCCACCAGGATGCTGGCCAGGCTTCCCTGGATTGAAGATCCCACCAATGTGTCCTGGAGCTCAGCTTCCCCAGAGACACACCCTACTAGGGAAAGAGAGAGGCAGGCTGGGAGTATGGACTGACCAGTCAACGCCCATGTTCAGCGGGGAAGCAATTACAGAAGCCAGACCTTCTACCTTCTGCAACCCTCAATGACCCTGGGTCCATGCTCCCAGAGGGATAGAGAATGGGAAAGCTATCAGGGGAGGGGGTGGGTTATGGAGACTGGGTGGTGGGAATTGTGTGGAGTTGTACCCCTCCTACCTTATGGTTTTGTTAATTAATCCTTTCTTAAATAAAAAGAACAACTAGTGAACAACTAGTATACATAGTAGAATTGAGATCTTTTGTAGAGAGATGTGATATTTTTCCCTGAGAGCCCAACTTCATAGATTTTAGGTAGGCAAAACACTAGATCATTTCAATGTGAAAACCAAAACCTTGGTACTATCAAGAACAAATCTTTGAGAACCTGAGATTTCTATCTAATCCTAGCCTTACATAGTAGATACTTCAGAGGCAACTAGTCTATGCTTCCTTAAAATGCAAAATCGTTACTAGGGTGGTTCCTTCCTAATTTCTCAAAGACTGCCAACCTTTATCTACTCTTATCTTAATTAGGAATACCTTGTTTAGAATGAAGCAATGGTTTATCTTATTTGCCACCTTTTTTTCCCAAAGATTGTAAGGCTAGTCACTAAAGGCAGTCTTTACAAAAAATGTTCTAACTTCCTGCCCTTTCTTTTTTGACTGTAAGAGAGATGAATTACTTCAACTTGTTTTTTTTAATTTTGCGGCCTACCCTACTTACTTCCTTTAAAGAAGGAACAGAAAATGGGGGGGAAAGGTGTATACACAAAAATGAAATCACAAATTAACAGGCCTGTGGCATATCTAATATACTCTCAAATGCTTGTATTTGAACTTTATTTTCTATGTACAGACTATAAAATCACAATTTAAGGTGAAAATATCTTTAAAAGTGTTATCATACCATCAACATACAACACAACTAGGAGAGTAATAGAAATTGTGCACTCATTAGTGGGACTTAAAGGGCCTAGTAAAAACAAGGATCTGTCCAGCACAGGTTTCTATGCTTTTGCAAAATTCACTGACATTTAAAAAGAAAAAAGTAAAATGTATTTTTATTTCATTTCATTACTAAATGCTATAAGTATCTTTTTATCCTATTTCATATTTTACAGAGTATAAGCTGAAGCTAAATTACAGGTGATTACTCTTTTTTTTGCATATGATTAATTAGATTTAACCAGAATTTATTTCGTCCATGAAATCATGAGATTTACCTTGATAATCATTTGTAGCTAACTTGGGGGGCTGAGTGGAGGCTCACCTAGTTCAGCGCACATGTTACAATCATTTGTAGCTAACCTCCTTATCAATAGATCAGGCTACAAATCCAATAAGCCAATAAGGTGAATTACTTAGATCATTAACAAGCAGAACAAACAGACCACTTACAAGTTTATTTTTCATGGGATGCCAAAAATGAACCTACGAAAATCACCCATTGAGAGGCTTCCCTGAATTAATTTTTTAATATATACTTTATTTTACAGTTGTAGGGAGCAGAGACAGAGAGGAGAAATACCACAGCACACATGCATGCATAGTGGTTCCATGCAGTGCCAGAGCGTCAAACCAGAGAGGGCCTCGTGCATGGGAAAATGTGCACTCTGGGGCCGGGTGGTGGGGCATCTGGTTGAGTGCACATGTTACAATGTGCAAGGACCCGGGTTCAAGCCCTCAGTCTTCACCTGCAGGGGGAAAGCTTCACAATCAGAGAAGCAGTGTTGCAGCTCGCTCTCTCTCTCTCTCTCTCTCTCCCTATTATCCCCTTCCCTCTCAATTTCTGGTTATCCAATAAATATAATTTCTCTATCCAATAAAGACAATAAATTTTTTTTTAAAAAAGCATGCCATCCAAGTGAACTATTTAAAAAAAAAAGTGTGCATTCTACCATGTGAACTATAATAGGCCAGTCTCTAAAATTTCAATTCACAATTTAATCACTATAACAGAAAGAGGAGAATAAGCAACTGACTGTGATACCTGAATACTTCTATTCAAATTATTCTCTCTTATGTAGGGTGAAGTACTAAATGTTAAAACATGTACAAGAGGCACTAGAGAGGGCTCAGCAGTGGAATGCACACCTCAAATGCATGAGGACATGCACTTGATTCCCAACACAGCATTTAAAATTTTACCATATAATAAAGCTTCAACAAAGGAGAAATAATCTATGTACCCATTAGTCAAAGCATGCAGTGATAGTCTTCCAAATCAGACTAAAGTTCTGTTTGATGGACCATAACTCATATAACAGAAATATTAATAACTCTGATTGCAACACAGAACCAACCATCCAATAATCAAGAGACTCTTCACTACATTTTGCTAACATGGGCATACTCTCCTTCAAACCCAGAGCAGAACTTCAGTAATTACAGTACTACGGCTGAATATAAATTCTAGCCATGCTCCATTTTCTTTTATATTTATTCCCTTTTGCTGGCCTTGTTGTTTTATTGCTGTAGTTATTATTGTTGTCATCGTTGTTGGATAGGACAGAGAGAAATGGAGAGAGATGGGGAAGAAAAAGACAGACACCTGCAGACCTGCTTCACTGCCTGTGAAGCGACTCCCCTATACATAAGCAGCCTAGGGCTCGAACCAGGATCCTTAGGCCAATGTTGCGCTTAGCGCCACACCTGCACTTAACCCACTGTGCTACCGCCCAACTCCTACCATGCTCCATTTTCTTCCCTTGTAGCTTCTCCTTTTTCTACCATAATCTATATTCTTCATTTAACTGTCTTCTTTCCTTTCCCAGTCCTTGTTTCTGAATAACTTCCATCATCATTTGAATTCAAGATTTATATCCCATCCTTCTTTTTTTTGACTGACATTTTCCTACAAAGAATATATATCCATCCATATCCCAGAAGTTCCCAAGCCTTATCTTAGTATGGTTTCAGTAACTTTGGTTATTATTCCAAGGTTATAGTTAAACCTTGGTCTCTTTAGTACAATTCAGAAAGTGATATTTTCCTGATTCTTGGTTTTAAAAAAGGAAGTAAAAAGATAAAGAATTTTCTTTCCATCCTCCCTTTACACGTGTTGAATAATGCTCTTCCTAGTAAATCAACACATAAGCACAAATACATTAGCCTGGAAATATGCTTTCTTTGAAATACTCTAATAATTACTGTTTTGAAAAGAAAAAACCAAAGACAGAACAAAGCAACAAAAACTGGCTTTTTCCCTGGCCCCACCCCTTTCAAACTGCAAGAACTGAACACATAAAAGTTACTATGTATCTCTGAGTCCCAATGTGCTCTAAAAATGAACTACAATACCAAATGTTCAAGGTTAGTATAAGTATCAGTGATTCTGATCAGTGTGCCAAGAACAGTACCTGAATATATATATACATATATATTTGTTGGGAAGAATGAATGAATCATAAGTAAAGCAGCTAGTTTTGTGCTTTCCATTCAGAAGATACTCAGTAAAAAATTACCCACAATAATATACCTCCCTGGCATCTACCTAGAAAATGCATTTAACATTAAATCTATGGTACCACAATAGTACCCATTACATCTACCTTTGTCATTCTTCTGCACCCAAGAATGAATTTGTTTTAATTGCCACTGTCTATGTAAGTTACATGTCTATATTATGGACATACCCCAGTCATGGGTTGCTCTTTATTTCTTTGTAACCCCAAGATATGGACTAATTTGACTAATTTGAGTAAATATTAATTCTGTACAACATTCCCCAACAGTCGTTTATTTTTTTTTCCTTCTTTCATAACTGATTCTTAACGTAAAATACATACTCAAATATTTGTTGACATGTAGAAACATTCAGAGAATATCAATACATTTAACTATTGTGTCATATTCGTGTAATTCATCAAATCATCACCCAAATTAAGTTTTAAATCTCTTTTCAAGAAAGAAATTAGGCTCACCAGGTTCAACTTTATTCAAGTTTCTCTCAAATTTCTTTGTTCTGCCCTCAAATCATCCACACTCCTAAATGGCTATACATCTTAATGGTCTTCTCCAATTTGACTTCACAAATCAAACTTTTATTTCAAAGGTAGCCTTTCCTGGTGCTTTGCTTCCTGTCATTTGCTACCTTCTACCTTCTACACCATTAAGACATTCTAAGAAAATAGGCATATGGGCTGGGGAGGTAGCATAATGGTTATGCAAGAAGATTTTCATGCCTGAGGCACCAAGTTCAATCCCTAGTATTACCATAAACCAGAGTTGAACGGTATTCTAGATATATGTATGTGATATATAAATATCACAAAGATAAATCATTCTCTTTAAATACAGTATTGCATAAATCCTTGTGAGGACTAAGTCACCCAGCAGTACAAAGTGAGAACATATTGAGTGGGGGAGATAGCTTAGTGGTTATGCCAAATAGACTCTCATGCCTGAGGCTCCAAAGTCCTAGGTTCAATTCCCCACACCACCATAAACCAGAGCTGAGCAGAGCTCTGGTTGAAAAAACAAAAACAAACAAACAAACAAGCAAAAAAGTGAGGACATACTCAAAACATTTGTTGACTACTGGTGAAAGGTAAAGAGAATCATTCCAATCCATTATCCTCACTAGATATATAAATCAGAGATTTCTAGATAGCGGGTAAAAAGCATCCAATATGTTTCTGAAGGATTGGCATCAAAAAGCAAATATAACTTATCACACTATAAGTATATACACATATGCCATGGTCCTAGATCAATAAACCCACAAATACGTGTTTCTTGAGCCAAGAAACTAACTCACAACAGTGCTGGAGACCTTATTTTATTAGTGTTAACTGTTATTTGCAGAGCTCAGAGTTGTGTCTACTCTTAAGGTTAGGTTATAAAGAATCCCTCAAAAAGAAAGAACGGGGGTGACTAGAATAGTAAGAATTTAAACTCTAGATGTCATAAAATAGGTCATCATGTTCAATTTGATGATGTTGAACTTGATAAAATCAAATAGATGTAATTTTAATCCATCTCTCGTAAATTACCCAACTACCATTCTCAAGAAAAAGATTCAATAGTAGAGGGAAGAATACACGTCATACAGTGTTCCACACTGTAAGAGCTCAAGAAACACATAACATGTAGATTAGGATGTAGAAACACTGCTGGGTGGGTCTCTCAGGTCACCCTGGAGATAGCTAATCACTATGCCAGCCTTGCAGTAACTAATTACTCAGGGGCTAAAGAGGACACATAGATCTTCTTTCCTTCACTATTGGATTTTTATCTTTTAGAACAATAGTTGGAAAATCTAAAAGAGAAATGAACTAGGGGCCAGGTGATGGCACACCTGGTTAAGCACACACACACTAGAGTGTGCAAGGACCCCAGTTCAAGCCCCTAGTCCCCATCTGCAGGTGTCCCTGTCTCTCTCCCTCTCTATCTCCCCCGCCCCTCTCAATTTCTATCTCCACCCAATAATAAATAAAATTAGGGTGGGGGAGATAGCATAATGATTATGCAAACAGACTCTCATGCCTGAAGTTTGAAGTCCCAGGTTCAATCCTCCACACTAATATAAACCAGAACTTATCAGTGTTCTGGTAAACAAACAAATATTTTTAAAAAGAGAGGAATAAACTAAAGTTACAACTTTTTTATGTTGTCAAGTCTTTAGTATCATCAAACTGAATACAATGATAGGACTTATGATTTTTTTTTCTATCAAGATCATGAAAATACAGTAGCAAAGGGCTCTACAAAACAAAGGAATTAACCATATACAGATCTTTCCCTAGATCCATAGTAATTAAAGGGCCTGTTTTATGACCTCTAGAATTGAAATTCATCCTATCCTAGTTACCTATTTTCTCACCCTCATTTCCCAACAGATTCAAGCAACTAAAATATTAATTAAAGCACATTAATTCCCCTCACACCAAACTTTTTACTTTGATTACTCTACTATTTCCACAAGTAGACATAATTTTACATCTGAATTATTTATTTGATATTCTCCTGCTTACTAAATGACTAATTTGGTGAAATTTTAGTTTGTATTCACCATTATATTAAAACATGGTCCCTTCACTCAAAGAGCTTCATACTATAAAAGATAAAATGTTATCTTCCTAAAGAAAAGAGTTATCCTCTGAAAGTATTATGACAAGTCACTATTTTTTATGCCAAAAATCAATTTAATAATTTTACCCAAGTATAATCATATAGCTCTTTGCTGTCCTAGGTAACCTATCTCTCACCCTTTGTAAACACTGGCTACGAGAAAATGGCAATATAACTACCAAACATTTGAATAACTTCATAGTTCTCAAAACCTTATTTTATTTGACCCTTTTAATAAAGGAAGCAAAGCAAGCACTCACTTTACAAATGGGGAAATCTAGGCTGAAAGAAGTGATTTATACAAGGTGATATATTTATTGACCAAACTATCTTCTGATTCCTATCCAGGAACACAGAAACTTCTCCAAATGAAGATTAATAATCACTGTCAGTTCTTCAGCACGTCTAATGACAAAGCTTACCATCCTAGGAAGTACATATTACTTTGTCTGAATTTCATATTTCTCCCTGATCTTCTTATAGTTAGTTGTTCTTGCCCCACCTTCCCGTGTCTACTCTGCAATACCTACATGGCCCACATTTTTTCAAATCTTTATTTGATAGAGACAGCCAGAAATCGAAAGGGAAGGGAGAGATCAAGAGGGAGAGAAACAGAGACACCTGCAACACTGCCTCACCACTTACAGAGCTTTCCTCCTGCAGGTGGGGACCAGGACTCGAACTTAGGTCCTTGCGCACTGTAACATGTACACTCAACCAGATGTGCCACCACCTGGCCCTATGGCCTACTTTTTGTTTTTTCCCCTCCAGGGTTATCGCTGGGACTGTGCCTGCACTATGATTCCACTGCTCCTACTGGCCTTTTTTTTCTTTTATTGGATAAGACAGAGATTGAAGGGGGGGGGATAGGAAGGAGTGAGTAAGACATCTGCAGACCTGTTTCACAACTTGTGAGGCTTTTCCTCTGCTGGTAGGGAGGGGGCTCAAACCCATATCCTTGCACAGGTCCTTACACTTTGTGCACTTAACCAAGTGTGTCACCACCCACCTACATGGGTCACATTTGTTTATTTTTCACACTACACTATCCAAAGGCAGCTACAAACAGTAAGTGACAGTAAATTTTGGTTAAGAATCATTCTTAGGGTGGTTCGGAAAGTGGCGCAGTGGATAAAGCATCAGACTCTCAAGCACAAGGTCCTGAGTTCAATCCCCCGGCAGCACATGTACCAGAGTGATATATGGCTCTTTCTCTTTCCTCCTATGTTTCTCATTAATAAATAAAATCTTTAAAAAAAAAATCATTCTTACGGAGTTGGGCAGTAGTGCAGCGGGTTAAGCACAAATGACGCTAAATGCAAGGACTAAGGATCCCGGTTTAAGCCGCCCCCCGCCCCCAGCCCCACCTTCAGGGGAGTCGATTCTAGGGTGGTGAAGCAGGTCTACAGGTGTCTCTCTTTCTCACCCCCTCTTTGTCTTCCCCTCCTCACTCCATTTCTCTCTGTCCTATCTAACAACGACATCAGTAACAACAAGTACAACAATAAAAAAAGGGCAACAAAAGGTAAGATAAATATCAAAAAATTAAGTCTTTTAAAAAAAGAATCATTTTTAAATTAGCAAGTTGTTAAATTCTTTTTTAAAAAAAAAGATTTTATTTATTAATGAGAAAGATAGGAGGAGAGAAAAAGAACCAGCCATCACTCTGGATTGAACTCAGATTGAGAGTTCAAAGCTTTATCCACTACACCACCTCCCGGACCACAAGCTGTCAAATTCTCAAATCAGTGTTTGCATCTAGATCACAACTACCTTGGTGACAAGGTAGCTGGATTTAGGATTTTAGCCCTGCTCATAAAAAGTAAAAGGGTAATTTGTTTCTGTCAAATAAGAATTAGCAATTCCTTTCAACATTCAAGACAAAGAACAAAAATGAAAAGCAACAGAGAAGTAGAGGGAACCACTGACAGGAGAAAAAAAGAAAAGCAAAATAGGTGTAAGTAGTAGAAAGCCCCTGGGAAGCACCAACGTTCTTAAGAAGCTCTGCTTCCAGATGGCTTCCCCTCTGCCTGAGAATGACCTGTGCTCTGAAAGCAAATCTGAAGACTGTTAAGAGACAAACAAATACTCTTCAAAATTACCAAAGGATTGTTTTGTTGTTGTTGTTTTGTCATGGTCAGGGCTTTACCACTTTGGGATGACTTGTTTTTTATTTTCTCAGAAAGAGACAGAGAGGGTCGGGTGATGGTGCACCTGGTTAAACGCATGCATTACCATGTGCAAGGACCCAGGTTCAAGCCCCTTCTCCCCACCTGCAGGGGGAAAAGTTTTATGAGCCGTGAAGCAGAGCTGCAGGTGTCTGTCTCTCTCTTTCTCTACCTCCCCCATCCCTCTCAGTGTCTGTGTCTACCCAATAAATAAAAATGATAAAAAATATTATTAAAGAGGGAGTCAGGCTGTAGCACAGTAGGTTAAGCGCACGTGGCACAAAGCACAAGGACCGGCATAAGGATCCCGGTTAGAGCCCCGGCTCCCCACCTGCAGGGGAGTCGCTTCACAGGCGGTGAAGCAGGTCTGCAGGTGTCTTTCTCTCCTCTTCTCTGTCTTCCCCTCTTCTCTCCATTTCTCTCTGTCCTATCCAACAACGACAACAACAATAACAACTACAACAATAAAACAACAAGGGAAACAAAAGGGAATAAATAAATAAAATAAATAATAAAAAAATATATATATTATTAAAGAGAGAGAGATACTGAGAAAGGTGGTGAAAGAGAGCCTGGTACGTGGGTAAATAACATAATGGTTATACAAAAAGGCTCCGATGCTTGAGGCTCCACAGCCCAGGTTCAACCCCCCACACCATCAAAAGCTAGAAATGGGTGGTGCACTAGAAAGGAAGGAAGGGAAGGAGAGAGGGAAGGAGGGGGGAGGGAGTGAGGGAGGGAGGAAGGAAGGAAGGATGGATGGGTGGGTGGGTGGATGGGTGGATGGAAGGACTTAAGTTTTTTTTTTTTCTATTGGATAGATACAGAGAGAAATTGAGAAGGGAGGGGAGATAGAGAAGGAGAGATACTGCAGCCCTGCTTCACCACTCATGAAGCTTTCCCCTTGTAGATGGAGACCAGGGGCTTAACCTTGGCTCCCTGCACACTGTAATAGGAGTGCTTAACCATGTGCGCCACAACCTGGCTCCCCAAAATTCAGTCTTTCTACAAATGCAAGAAAGTATAGCACTGAAGCTCCCTCCAACGTGGTGAGGGTTGGGCTCAAAGCCTGGGTCTTGCAGGTGACAAAAGAGCACACTATCCAAGTGGGCTATTTTGCTGGACTCCTAAAAGGGTTCTTACTGATAATCAATAGCCACATTTTCTATGGAAATACGTTCAAAAGTTAACAAGTCTACTCTAACACACTGCAAATACATTACAACCTTATGGCACGGTATCTGATACACACTATCCTATGTTAGATTTAAACTACGGAAGTTAAATATCATAAGACTTTCACTGTAAATTTCACCTGCAAAATTTTATCACTGGATCCCAAAAAAACATCATGAAGTTCCAAAATAGCACTGTGGACATATAACATTTATATCAATTTACAATTACCATGTTCTATCTTTCCCACTTTTTGAATTCCAAACAATTTACTATCCACAGAAAACAGGTGCAACTGAAATGCTAATTAAGTATCTAGTAAGACAATCCAAACACTATCTAGAACCGTCTCTTAACTCTTCCTCATGTTTTATTCCAGCCTCAATCAGTGTCAAGACTTTCATGCCAACAAAGCCCCCGAAGAATATTTTTCTCCCAACTTGGTTTTACACTCTCATTCTTGATTCCCACAGTTTTTAATATTTCTAAGTGAAAAGCAATTTGTTTCAGGAAGGAAATCTTACCTACTGATGCAGAGGAAATAAAGAACTGTCTGGTGGTCTTTATGATTGTCGTCTACCCCCAACACTTCTCCTGAAGGTCTAACACTGATTTAAAGAGAGGAAAAATAAAATCAAAGCACTGTCATAAAAAAAAAAAAAAAACCTTCAACTCTACAATCCACAATTAATAAGTGTGAAATTTTAGTCCCTTAACTTATTGCATAGGTTCACCCAATACCACCATATATTTAAATTAAAATAAATGGTTCTCAGACAAAAATAAATTATCATTTCTATCTTTCCCCTATTCTAACTTCCTCCTACAAAGTCTATTACTGGCAAGCAGGTGAGTTATGAAGGTCATGTAACTCAACTTTAGTTTTTTCTCATTCATTTTATTCTCAAAAATTAAAGGTACTTTGCAGAACACACATGCAAAATACATTAATTATATAAGCAGTTTTTGCTCATGTTTAAAACACAAACTATACAAAGTATTCAAGTGTCTTACCTAGTGAAACAAAATTACACTCGGAAGTAAAAGGGATAACTTAACAGAAGACCACAGGTATCGTCGGATAGCTAAAAAACTAAATGTAACAGTTCTACATTATATTTTTTAGAATATATTCAACCCATTTAAAATTTTTATCCAAAAACATTACTCAACACATACTTCCATTGCATTTAGTAACACTGAAAATGAAATTTCTCCCTGTGACTTACTAAAAATTGATTAAAAATGCAGGTAACAATACATCTAAAAACAATCGTGTCTAGTCCAAAGAGTGACTACTCTCAAATCCTGAATAAAAGCAAAGTGTTCTCCCCATTGTAAGTAATAAGAAACGGAAATTACAAGATCTGGGTCCTCAGAACTCATCTGCTCTCCGATTTACAAAACTTTCTATTTCTGATCAGTATCCTTGCACACATCTGGGCTGAATGCTCTGGTTGTTTAATTACTTCCACCTTCCACGTCTGAAGGGACTACGTAGCTACAAGTAAAGGCCAAACTTTGCTCTCGGCCTTCCGAACTTAAAGATGCGTTTAACCACTAGAGGTCTCCCCTTGGCCAGTTTTACACGTTCGCTATAACGCTGCACTTGAAACTTTCCGGAGAAATGCTCTGCTCGACTCAGTGTTTTTCTAAAAAAACTTGCGCAAAAATACACGCGACTGAGCTAGTCAGTACAGAGACTCTCTGGCTCCCCAAACCAATAAACACAAACGCTCTAGGAAAATCAAAATTACAATTCCACGCACTCCTTCCCAGCACCCTGCCCCCCCTTTTTTCTTGTATATATCCTTTTTTAATTATTATTTCTCATCTCTTCTCAGCTTCCTTTAACTCAAACTCGGAACACTTTTTAAAATCTATTTTTGTTTCTGTGCACGTTGAATGATCTCTAATACATTTTTTTTTCTGGCGGTGGACTCGATACGGTAAAGAAGTGGGCCAAGGGATGCAAAGGGGGGGAAGGGCTAAGCTCAACCCGAGGAAGTTGCATAAGGAAAGAGACCGTGTGTGTGTGTGTGTGTGTGTGTGTGTGTGTGTGTGTGTCCGTCCGTGTGTGTGTCCGTGTGTGTGTGTGTGTGTTCGCGCGCGCGTACGTGTGCGTGTGTGTCTGTGTGTTTTGGTCCCCTCTAAAAATTGGCGGGGAGGGGGAGGAGGAAAAGGAAGCGGTGGGGGGGAGGGGTGGCGGGGGGGAGGGAGGGAAACCAAAGCGCCGTTTACCTCCCAGTACTTGGGTGGGGTAAAAAGCTACGGTCCTCCCGACCCCGGAGGGCGCCTCGCCAAGCCGACCTCTCGGCGAGCGCAGACGGACAAACAGCTACCCCTCCACCCTCCGTGGGGGAAGCGGGGAGGAAGCCGCCCGCTTTTCAACTTTCTCTCACGGTCGCGCAGCGGGCCCAGCACGAAGCAGAAAAGGGGGAGGGGGCACCGTAGGGCCTTTTTGATTTGATTTGATTTTTTTTTCCGTAAAGGTAATTAAAGTTTTAACACCAGCACAAAAACTTGCGTTTCTCCGGCCCCCCCACCCCCCTATGGCACGGAGCACCCTCACCTCCCACCCCCGCCCCGGGCTCACAAGTTTTCCTCCCTCCGGCGCCCCCCTCACCCCCCCCCCCCCGCGCAGCACCACCCGCTCGCGGGGCGCGCGGCGGATGCCTCGGCTCCTGCGCTTCCCGATCCCCACCCCCGCCGGCCTCGACTTCCCCCGCCCCGCCGCCGCGGCGCGAGGACGGCCCGCCGGGCCCAAGACGCGAGTGTGCAAAAACCCCATTATTCCGGAATGGCACACGCACGCGGCGCGAGGCGGGCGGCAGCCCCGCCTCGGACCCCGATTTGTATCCTTAATAGAAGGACAGCGTAAACAAGTTGCGGGCGAAGCAGCCCCGCGCCTGCTCCCCCACCCGCCCCCACCACGGCTGCCCCAAGCCCGGGCACACACCTCCTCCTCCTGCCTCCCGAGCGCGGCCGCCGCCGCCCGCCGCTATCGCCGCCGCCGCCGCCGCCGCCGCCGCCGCCGCTGCGGCCGCCGCCTCCCGACACACGCCCGTGCCCGCACCCGGGTCGGCGCGGCACAACGCGGGGCGAACGCCGCGACGGCGCGGGCTCCCGGCCCCAGCCCCGGCCCCGCGCCCTTCCTTGCTCGGACGGCCGCGGCGGGCCCGCGCCGCCTCGCTTCCCTAAGCACTTTCCTGCCTCCGGGCAGAAATAAACCGGAGGGTTTATTTTTGTGCAACTTTCCCAAAATGGCGGAAATTGGAGCTGATCTAGATGAAATTCTCACACAGTCGGTCGGGGAAGGAGAGGTGGCAAGGAAGCCCAGGCAAACTCTCGGCCACCGAGCCCCGCCGCGGGTCCGCGTGTGTATGCGTGCGTGTGAGTGTGCGTGTGCGCGGCGGGAGTCGGAGAGGCCTTTTCGCCGCGCGCACACACATACACTCACACACAGCACACGCCGGGGAGACGCGCCTGCACATTCAACCAGTCCATTCTCCGCAGCCCGAGCGGCGAGAAAGTGGCCCGGCCTCTTTTCCCACTGCCTCGGTCTCCCGTACTTGTACTTCTCGCGCTCGCTCGCTCCGCTCTCCGCTGCGCGCCCGGCACAAAGGCCACACGGGCGGAGGGGGCCGCAGGGGCGGCGCGCGGGGCTCGCGCCTCCCGCCGCACAGATCCGCGGCCCCGGCCTCCCCCCGCCAACCCCCGGCGGCGCCCCCTGCCTCGGCGGCCGCGCTCGCCACCCCGGCTGCGGTTCCGCGGCGCCTACACCCCGGCACGCACCCCGGCGCCGCCGCGCTCCCCACCCCGCTCCCCGTGTCATAAAAGCGACCAAAGTGACAAGCTCGGGGGGCGCGGGGGAGGGGGGCCCACACGCATCCCGCCGCCTGCGCTCCGGCGAGAGCCCGACGCGGCCGCCTGGCCCGGGCTCCCTTCTGCACGGCCCCCCACACCCTTCCCCGGGTGCGCGCAAAGAGAAAAAATACAAGTCTCTCCTCCCCCCATTTTTTCCTTTCTCTTTTCTCTCTCTTTTGTTCCTCTTTCGCACTCGCACTCACTACTTGAGAGTGAGATGCCCAGAGACTCCCCTCCAGCCGTTTCCGAGTCACTCGCCCACTTTTTTTCCCGGGGATTAAGTTTTCTCCTCTTTCCCAGAGGCGCAGGGAAGTGGGGGAGAAACCCCTTCGGTCCTTTCCCCTCCCCTGATCTGTTTCACAAGACCAGGGTGCGCTTCCTCCTCTCTCTAGGTCTCTTTAACTTTCATCCCCACCCAGAAAAAATAAATGAATGGCTTTTGCACTGACAAATCTTCGCATTAATTAGAGATTAGATCCTATCAACCGCTTCTTACCCCCAAATTTTCTCTTTTTTTTTTTTCTCGGTCTCACGAGTAGTCCTGACAAATGGTCCAGGGCTGCGGGCGCAGTGCGCATGTGCGCGTAGAGTCAGGGCTGGGGAGAGGGGAAACTGCGCTGGTGCCGGTGCCGCCGCCGCCGCCGCCGCCGCTGCCGGGGAGGCTCACTCTGGCTTCCCTGTTACTGCTGCTGCGCCTTCGCCGCTGGAAAGCAGCAATAGAGCGGGGTTGGCAAATGCAGCTGCCCGCAGATACTGTTTCAGGTGCATCTTTTCAATATCTGTTCACCGACTGAGAACTGGTTTAAGAACAGTCAAGACAAATAGGAGAGACTACCAGGGTTATAGATTCCTTTGTCTATTTTTCACTTTACTTTTTTATTTTAGAAAGGCAATTCCTGGAGCAGCTAATCCTCCCTGTGTTGTTAAAATGTATGCGTTCAGCCATTAAAGAGTGGTCCTTGGTCTCACACAGACATTACCTAAAGGTTAAATGCATGCTACAGGTCATGAAAAAATAAATAATAAAGTTTCATGGTTTTAGAGAATAGAGCAAACACACACACACCCAATTTGTTTTTGTAAGACTGAATGCACAATAGAGTGTGTATCTAAGACTTGTGTGTTCTTTCCATAGCATTCCGTGTTGGCCTTTATTGACAACCGAAGTGTGTTAGGCCTCTGTTGTGAAATACAATGGAATCGCATGTATATCAACTTAGAAATCAGTGTTAAAGCAGGTCGAGGACTACACTCTTAACTCAGTCAAGATGGCTGAGCGGCCCTAAATAGCAAAACCTGTCTTTGTTAAGGCGTCAAAAGTAGATCAAGAGAAAGTATTGTATTTCGGTATTGACAGCTTTCCACTTATTGACTGCAGGCCTCCTTTTGGATGGCTCACCATTCTCATCTGCTGGGTACAAGTACTTAAAAAAGGAATTCATGTAATTGAAGTTGTGATAAAAATTTTAATATCAATATCAGAATTTATGGTGCGAGGAAGGGGGAAAGTAGCAGGTGTGATTTCAGGAATGGCCAGAAGCCAGCCTTACATTTTGCAGAAGTGGTGAGGTGAGGGGAAGGCCTCACTCCTCATATTTATTTGCATTTAATAAAGGGTAAAGGAGGCCCTTTTCAAAATTGTTGCCTGAGGGCTAGAATTTAAATATATCACAGATGGAAATTTTGCATTAAAATCCTTCTCCAAAATGTAAGTAATATTATTCTTGATTGAACTTTTTTTTTTTTACTTAAGGAATGTTCCTTGAACCAGTTTTAGAAAATAAACTGTTAAATTCATTCCCTAGGACCATGAAATTACCCCCCAGAGAAGCAGACTTCCATTTCTTCTGTTGGTCTAGTGACCAAATTTTCCAAACCAGAAATCAAGACATGTGGTTTGACATGTACTCAAGAACAAAGAGGAAAAAATCCTATGAAGTTGAAATGAAGTTATAAAATATGCTTTTTATGTTGGGTAGCCATTGGGTTAGAATGTGAAGTGAGGAAGGCTGAGTTAGTGAGAGCTATGGATAATCTCAGACTGCCAGTTAACTATTGATTTCACCCACCACATCCAACCTTTTTTGCAAAGCTGCTCCCAAACAGCCTAATTAGCTGATCTGAATTTCAGCTTCTCTCCTTTTCTTTCGAGCCCTTGAATAATAAGCAGTGAAATGGCCAAAGGCAGACTGTGAGAGGAAAAGAGAAACCCCATAAGCTATATGTAAAAGTAAAAATGTGCACCCAAAAGAAATGAAAACTAATTTTAGATTCATCTTTCTAAAACTCCATTCTGTGTGGATAATATTTCTATTTCATACATATTTTCAGAGGTTTATAAATTTTCATTAATGTCCAACCAGGGCTAAGCATTCTGCAGAGTACTGGGAATTACTGACCCCCCAAAAAAAGTAGGCAACAAGGAATTCAAAAATTGTTGAGAAAGACAGTCTAGTGAATAGGAACAGGATGGTGTTAAAATATGGTAAGTGTTACAGAGGCGTCCACAACAGGTACCTTTGAGGAGCATTGTGACAATAAGGAGAGGCTTTCCAAGAAAAAGTAAGAGCTAGCTCATCCTTGAAGGAAAAGTATCCAGGGTATGTGGCTCCACATTTCTTCTGGGAAGGTGATCCAAGCAGAGAAAGCCTAAGAAGTTGTCCAAGGGTTTGGATAGAATGGCTTAGCTTCAAGTTGAGGGTCTCTACAATGCATCATCTTTCCCCTCCAGATAAAATTAGTTAAACTTCAGAGATTTCACCTGAGTTATTACCCAAATATGGTTTAGAATGGTGAATATTTTGAAGGACTTAACTTTAAAGATGGCTACCATCCTTTTTCTACAAAAAGTATGTGATACCAACACAACACCTGAAAGGCAAATTGAAGAATCAGAATTTTGATAGCTTTGTGTTATTCTTCATATAAACTGGCCCTAATAATAGTCTTTCTCCAACTTGTTCCCTCAGTGATAAGATGCTAATAGAAACTTCTTTACCCTACCTTCCCACTTCTACCATTCAATTACTGGTTAATAATTTTTGATGGCATCCTTCTTTCTAATATAACTCTCTTCCATTCCTATTCTACCCTGTCATACCAGATCCATTCTTTGAGTCAGATTGAGAGTTATTTGTTATCCTAAACTAAAGGTCTTTTATTGTTCTTTCTATTTATTTATGTATTCCCCCAACTTATCATCTCCTCTTCCATGATGTAACTTCAGTCCTAAACATTCAGAAGCAAGTTTACATGGAAAATGTTTTAGGGTGGGCATAGATAGCATAATGGTTATGCAAAGAGACTCTCATGCCTGAGGCTCCAAAGTCCCAGGTTTAATCCCTACAACACTATAAACCAGAGCTGATTAGTGCTCTGGTTAAAAAAAAGAAAAAGAAAGCTGAGGAGATAGCATAATAGTTATGTAAAAAAAGAAAAAGAAAGAGAGAGAAAATAATGTTTTAGTGGTCTGGGAGGTGGCATAATGGATAAAGCATTGAATTTTCAACCATGAGGTCCTGAGTTCAATTCCCGGCAGCATATGTACCAGAGTAATATCTAATTCTTTCTCTCTCTTCGCCTATCTTGCTCATGAATAAATAAGTAAATTCTTTTTTTTTAAGTATTTTACATATCCAGAAAAATAACTTCTATTTTTTTAATTAAGGTAAGGGCTTAATTTGCGTATTTAGGTAAAATTTCAAGTAAAATGAAAAAAAAGTATTTTAGACAAATCACTGTACTCACACTTCAGAGACTTTTTATCATCATCTTAGTTGAAAGTCAGATTTCAGGAGTCGGGCGGTAGCGCAGCGGGTTAAGGGTTAAGCGCACGTGGCGCAAAGATAAGGACCTGCGTAAGGATCCCGGTTTGAGTCCCTGGCTCCCCACCTGCAAGGAGAGTCGTTTCACAGGCAGTGAAGCAGGTTTGCAGGTGTCTAACTTTCTCTCCCTCTCTCTGTCTTCCCCTCCTCTCTCCATTTCTCTCTGTCCTACAACGACGCCATCAATAACACCAACAATAAAAAACAACAAGGGCAACCAAAGGGAAAATAAATAAATTAATATTTTAAAAATCTAAAAGAAAGTCAGATTTCTCATTGTCCTCTACTTTGTAACCTTCAATCTGTGTAAACTTCTTCAACTGAGAAGCCTAAACTCCCCCTAATATAGTTTCTTCTGCATTGACAAGATATACTCCTCCTTTTTTAAAAAATACATTCTTTTTCTTTTTTTTTTAAACTGACTTGGTAGTGTACTTTATTCATTTATTTTTCACTTGTTGCCCTTGTTCTTTTATTGTTGTAGTTATTATTGTTGTTGTTATTGATGTCGTCGTTGTTAGATAGGACAGAGAGAAATGGAGAGAGGAGGGGAAGACAGAGGGGGGGAGAGAAGGACACCTGCAGACCTGCTTCACCACCCGTGAAGCGACTCCCCTGCAGGTGGGGAGCCGGGGGCTCCAACCGGGATCCTTCCGCCAGTCCTTGTGCTTTACGCCACGTGCCCTTAACCCGCTGCGCTACCTCCCGACTCCCTTACATTCTTTTTCATTATTTATTTATTTTCAGAAAGATGCAGAGAGAGAAAGACACAGTGAGAAACACCAGAGCGCTGCTCAGCTCTGGCTTATGGTGATGCGGGGGATTGAACCTAGAACTTGGGAGCCTCAGGCATGTGAGTTTCTTTGCATAACCTTTATGCTATCCACACCCACCCCATATACTCCTGTTTTGGAGCAACTTAAAGATGACCACTTCCCAGAATCAGCCCTCATACATTTTGAGTGCCCAGGAGGGAACTCCAAGAGACTTCAATTCTAATCTAGTTCTGCTCCCACCCACTGGGAAGCATGAGCCAGGTCACCTCGCATTCCAGAGCTTCAGTACTTTCACTAGTTAGATCAAGAGGCAGAATAATTGATTTGTGAGATCTCTTTGGAAGCTGTATCCATCACCACCCTTCCCACAGGAATACTGTCACATTTTAGTACAAATAATATGGAACCAAAAAGGAAATTTTAAGTAAGGCATAAAAGTTCATTTGTCCTCAAGATATCAGCATATTAGCAGTTCTTCGCTCACTCAGTTGCATTAAACCTAGTATGATTAAAATGAAAACCATGGGTAGGATTCTCCAGTGACTTGCTATTTTTTATTTGTTTCATAGTCACAGATTTCTAATCTGCCCCCAGTCTCCCCACATTGCAGTGTGTGATACTAGTCACAGGTCTTAAGGTGAAAGTGAATCTTTCCATAAAAACTTTCTAAATAAAAAGTACTTGAGACCATTATTTTAATGTATTAGATCTTATTTTTAAGTGTGAGTCAAGTTAATGATTTTTTCCCCCTACAATATTGTATACTTCATGTTTCTCCAAGTATAAAAATGGTCTGGGAGGTGGTATAGTGGATAAGGCACTGAATTCTCAAACATGAGGTCCCGAGTTCAATCTCCAGCAGCACATTTACCAGAGTGATGTCTGGATCTTTCTATATCTCCACCTTTCTCATTAATAATGAAGTACTTTTTTAAAAAAATGACATTAACTTGGCCAAAAATTTTATCATTGATATTTGTAAGAACTGAGTTTGATGTTATTGATAATGCTCAGGATAATATTAAAATATCCATATGGGTATTCTGCTTTGAATCCTGACTATCTTTTTTGTGACATAGCTGCATAGATTGCTAGCACAAAGCTGTGACAGTGAAATGTAATTGAAATGCTGAGGGTAAAAGAAAAGGGTTATTATACTTATCAGGCAAGGAGAGGACTTTAATGTGTGTCACATGTTAAACATCTTAAGGCAATTAACATATAAAGAACTTATTTGCCCTCAACTTGGATCAACAATGGTAGAGAATGTTCTATCTACCGAAGGGAGGCTGGACAATATACTCTATGCTACACCTGAGGAAGATGATCCTGATATTGGGGCAGCTTGCAACGTTCCTATTTATGACCACAGAATGTTGTGAGCTCAGATCTACAGGGATGCAGAAGGTCACATAGGCTCCTAAGCTGATTATGGGCCCCAGATGACATCAAATCGGTGGGGTTTACAGTCAACAATATTTATACAGCTTTCCCATATTTGGGAGCTACTCTCTTCCTTGATCCAGCTATCCTGTCCTTCTGCCAGCCATGACATCACCTCCTCAGACAATAATTAGGATCCACCTGCATATCAGATTTCAGGCTCAGGCAAAAAACAAAAAACACTAGTATAGCCACAGGCCCTTTGGAATATAACTAAAATATGCCTACTAGCTATCTCCAAAATGGAGGGCCCCCCAAGTCTTCATCTGCGCTACTCCAGCCTTTAGGTCTACGATTGGTCAACAATTTGTTTGGCTTTGCATGTTAACTCTCTTTTCAGCCACCAGGTTCTAGCATGATGCCAACCAGACTTCCCTAGACAGACAACCCCACCAATATGTCCTGGAGCTCAGCTTCCCCAGAGCCCTTCCCCACTAGGGAAAGAGAGAGGCAGGCTGGGAGTATATTAGAACATTTTATGTAAATTGTATTAGAGTGGAAAAGTCAGAATTCAGTGCATGTCTATGACAATATCACCTGATAATCTTAGATGCTAACTCTTGAATGTTCTTTCCATTTGGTTTGGTCTCTTAGTTATAGATGGTTGGTCCAGTGGTCCCGGAGGTGGCGCAGTGAATAAGGCATTGGACTCTCAAACATGAGGTCCTGAGTTCAATCCCTGGCAGCACATATGCTAGAGTGATGTCTGGCTCTTTCTCACTCTCCTATCTTTCTCACTAATAAATAAATAAAATACTTTTTAAAAAAAGGTTGGTCCAGATGTGGATTATTTTCAGTCCAAAGAGTGTATCTCTGAGCATCAAGGGTGACTTGTAAATCATCAAGGAAATAATGCATCTTCATTTGAATAAAAATGATACAAAGTCATATTTTTATGGTTGGCCATATAAATTGAATATACTGGAGATAGAGGAACATTTATATGTAGTACAAAACACAAAAGTATTCACAAAAAGAAATGGTGGAATGTGGGTTAGCTGATTTGTAGACATCAGAAACCATACATAGTGGAATCCATAAGGTAGAACAGAACAAAAGTTAACTAACTAGATAAAGATAAAACACCGAATTCTGCATCACTTCCTGTTCTTAATATTTTAGAGATGCGTGGACATTCTGTGATCACCATTGCCTATTTAACTAGAATTTAACTTCAGTGTCATACCCACTATATAATCCCAAATTGAGTAGCTTTTTAATTAAGTAGCTAAACAAATGATCCCAAGTAACAGCAGCATGTATGACTTATTCTTTTTACCCTTAACAGAAGTACAAAGGACAGGGCTGGGTGATGGCGCTCCTGAGAGCACGTGTTACAATGCACAAGAACAAGGGTTCAAGCCCTCAGTCCCCACCTGCTGAGGGAAAGCTTCACAAGTGGTGTCTCTCTCCCTATCTCCTCCTCCCTTCCCGATTTCTGGCTGTCTCTATCCAATTAATAAATAAAAATTTTTTTTCTTTTTTTAATTTTTTTATATTTACTTATTTTCCCTTTTGTTGCCCTTTTTTTATTGTTGTTGTAGTTATTGTTGTTGTTGTTGTTATTGAAGTTGTCACTGTTGGATAGGACAGAGAGAAATGGAGAGAGGAGGGGAAGACAGAGGGGGAGAGAAAGATAGACACCCGCAGATCTGCTTCACTGCCTGTGAAGTGACTCCCCTGAAGGCGTGGAGCTGGGGCTCCAACAAGGATCATTATGCCGGCCCTTGTGCTTTGCGTGGCGCCACGTGCGCTTAATCCGCTGCGCTAACGCTCATTGCTCCCAATAAAAATAATTTTTAAATAATTTTAAAAAGTACAGGGGATCAAGGTAGAAAATTATTTTAATGAATCTTGTCACTTTGTTCTTGTTAGTGGAACATACAGGTCAGAACAAATCTGAGCTCCATTACTCACTAAAATGTGAAAGTTGCCAAGTTTTTTGTTTGTTTCCATCAGGGTTATCATTGTGGCTCAGTACCTGCACTACAAATCCAAGGATTCCCAGTTTTGTTTGTTTACATTCTCTCTCTCTCTCTCTCTCTCACTCTCATAGAAAGAGGGGAGAGGGAGAGAGATTCCTGTAGCATTACTTCAGTGCTTGTAAAGCTTCCTCCTGCATGTGGAGACCAAAGGCTTGAAACCAGGTCACTGAGCATAATGCAAAAATAAAATCGAGCTTATGGCTAGTAATCAACAAATATTAAATGTGTGTTGGCACCATTGCACATTCTGTTTGTTTGTTTATTAGAGCACTGCTCAGCTCTGGTTTATGGTGATGCAGGGGACTGAACCTGGGAGTTTAGAGCAGGCAAGAGAGTTTCTTTGCATAACCATTATACTATCTACCTCCACCCTGCCTGTTATTTTTCCTGAAGTATTTCTAGTACCCTGAGTTCTGCCTATATACAGTTAAATATGCAATAAATATTTATCGATTGGCTAGAGGAAATACTATTATGTAAATTTTACATGTGCTTTGTTTCCCAACTGGTTATAAATCCATACAGGTATTATGTTGTAGGCATGTCCATGGGTAACATCCTCCTCCAAGTTCCTAAAAGCATGTAAACAGAGGCTGTTAATGGAATTCATAGGCCATATTTCAAAGAAGCCTGCTGTTCAGAATGTATTATCTTTATTTAGCATTTATATTACAAGTTTACATTTTCAAAAATCTTCTCAGTTTTTTTAGCTGAATATTTGTTATAATATACCTATGTTATCTTTCATAAAGGAGACATCTGAAGTATAGTTTCAGTCATTAATACCTAATTTGGAATTGAATTCATCACATACAGTAAATGTAACGGTATATATAAAGAATCTGGAACATAGCTTTGTTCATGTAGATGCTGAATGGAATGTCAGTGTATGAGAAGACAATCTGTTACTTTAAATTATACTAGTTATGCCCTTCATTTGGTTTTATTTCAGAAACAAGAATCAATAGAAAGCATTTTGAATTGTGGCTTCTCAATGGACTTGAAGTCACTAAAAAAAATAAAATTTTGAAATTCAGTATTGAAATATTTCACCGTATCTTAGTGATTTCTCAGTCTTTTTCTATAGTAAAAACCTCTTTGAGAAAGTAGTCCTTTCTTCATGTCTGTATGTTGGGAATATCTGTGTGTGCCCTTAGAACTGGTTGGCACTAAAGAATAAAACAGGTAAAAATTAGCATATCATAAAAGAGATCAGGCAAGACTAGTTTAAATTAAAAAATCTATAAAATGGCTAAGAAGAGGGAGTTGGGCGGTAGCTCAGCGGGTTAAGCGAACATGGTGCAAAGCGCAAGGACCAGCATAAGGCCCCTGGCTGCCCATCTGCAGGGGAGTTGCTTCACAGGCGGTAAAGCAGGTCTGCAGGAATCTTTCCCCCCCTCTGTCTTCCCCTCCTCTCTCCATTTCTCTCTGTCCTTTCCAACAATGATGACAACAATAATAACTACAAAAAAAAAAAAAAAAAGACAACAAAAGGAAATAAATAATTTTTTTTTTTTAAAAAAGGACTAAGAAGATTTGAGAAATACCCAAATTGAATCAGGTGTTTATAGAGTTTCTGGAAAGTCTGAAAAATATATTGGAAAGAAAAGTGATCCTGAACTTTGGTCACTGTTCTTCTTGTTGATTAGCTTTACTACAATTTAATGCAATGCTAGTTCAGAGAGAAGACTTTGGTAAAGCTGGATGATCTGTTCATTTGACACTAGTTTCCTACTTCACAGTTCAAATCCTGTTTCTTAATCTCAACATGATATTCCCTTCTAGGTTTTAGATTCCTCTCTATTCTTTGCATAACCATTATGCTATACCCCTACCCTGATTCCTCTCTATTCTTATACAGCCTCCTTCAGTTCTTCCTTTCAACCTCACATCTCTTTTCCTTTGCATTTTTAAGGGAGAAATATCCCTAATTCATCCTCAAGCTGTGCCACTAGTGTTCTTGAGCACATCTTCTCTCTATTCTTCCATCATCTTCCTGTTATTTATAGTGGCTTTTATCATAACCCAGAGCATGCTCATGAATCTGATCAGTCTAAAAAAATTAAAAAAGGAAAAAAGAAAGCCTGGTGGGAACAATATGGAATTGGCCAGTTATTTTGTAATTTTGTAAATTTCCAATAAAATAATAATAATAATTAACAGAAAAAAAAAAGTAAAAAAAGAAAGTCTTTCATAGCCCTGGAGATAGCACAGTGAATACAGCACAGGTCTTACAAGAATAAGGCCCTGAGTTGAGTGCTGGCATTTCATATCTGGGAGTGATGACCGGGTTTCCTTCCTCATTAATTAGTAAGTATCTTAGAGGAAAAGAAAACTTTTCATCAAGTTTACACCCCTTTAAATACTCCATAATTGCTTTTTTTCCCTTTGCTCCCAAAATTCTTAAATAAGTAATTGTCACTCACTTTATTTATTTTTCTGTATCCTACTTATTCCTCTACCCATGGACATTGTTGTATATATTTTCTGTGCTAGAAAGTCTTCAGTGACTTCCTAAGTCTAGTGGTCACAGCCCCCTTCCTATCTAAGATTCTAAGAATATTTGCTATAATATTTGCAAATCACTTGTTTTGAAGCTGAATTTTTATGCAACTTTTTTGTCAGTCCACTGTTTTGGCGGCTCTTTTGTCTCTTGGGCCTAGCCTCCCTCTTCTCACCTAGTAAGGTAGTGTGCTCCTGGACTAAGAGTGCTTCTGGACTTTTCTACTGTCTTCAGAATTTCTTCTTAATAAACTCATATACTCCCTTAAATATTACTGAATTCATTTTTTGTGTAAGGAATTCCTGTAATGTATTGTTTTTGCCTATGAGCATTCTCTGTAGCATCATTATTTTTCTACTTTTTTTTTTTTTTAAATATCTTCCTATCTTTCTTTTTTTCTTCTTTACCAGAGCACTGCTCAGCTCTGGTTTATAGTGGTGTGAGGGATTGAACCTGGGACTTTGGAGCTTCAGGCATGAGAGTCTCTTAGCATAACCATTGTACTATCTACCCCACCCACATTTCTTACTTTTTGAGAGATATATTCAGATAGATATTCTATGCTTAATAAAGGCAGTGGAGGGAGTTGCGCGGTAGCCCAGCAGGTTAAGCACAGGTGGCACAAAGTGCAAGGACTGGTCTGAGGATCCCAGTTTGAGCTCCCCCCACTCCCCTCCCTGGCTCCCCACCTGCAGGGGAGTCACTTCACAAGCGGTGAAGCAGGTCTGCAGGTGTGTCTGTCTTTCTCTCCCCCTCTCTGTCTTCCTCTCCTCTCTCCGTTTCTTTCTGTCCTATCCAACAACGATGGCAACAACAACAATAATAACTACAACAATAAAACAACAAGGGCAACAAAAAGGAATGAATAAATAAATAAATAAATAGAACTTAAAAATTAAAAAAAAAAAAAAAAGGCAGTGGATTAGTATAGTAGTAAGAACCCCGAGGATAGACTTGGATGAAAGTTCTAATTCCATTACGTTACTAGATGTTATATAATAACAATCTACCTAACTCTGGGAGATTTCTCTCATGAAAAATAATCCCTACATCACTGAGTTGTTATGAAGACTAACTGAGATAATACATGTAAGGTACTCAACACCAAAGCAATTTTTCATGCTTCTGCATTCTTCATTTTCAATTTATATTACTACCATATGTTTAGTCACTGAATTAGAACTTCTGCAGCAAGGGAGGTGGTTGCCAGTGGCTAAGGTGCTGGACTTACAAGAAACAGGTCCCAGTTTTACCCCTGGCATCACATTTGTGAGAGTATTTCACTGGTCTCTTATTCCACTGTCTCTTTATTATAAATAAGTAAGAACCAAATAAATAACTATATAGCAACAACAACAACAACAAACCCAATTTAAACTAGAATTCCTCCTCCTGCCATCCACAGGCCAGTAGGTCGGACTGATTGTACTCCCACTATGTCTCTCTTTTCCTCTGCCACTGCTTTACTTTTATTCCCTGCCAGGATAATTACCCGATATTTTGAACTATGTCCTTACCACTACAATTATCCTCCTGAGTATAGAGTTGGTGTGGTTATTTCCCTGCTCCAAATCCCTAAATGGTTTTTCATAACTTTGGTGAAAAGTGCTTCTCCCTCAGTGTTATCCTAGTACCCATCAAGCACTGGAACAAGTTGACCTTTCCTCAGCCAAAATAGTGTACAGTTCCTTGACTAAGCCATATCAAACAAGTTCAGTGCCTTGTCACTGCTTTTTTGTTTTTGTTTATACCATTAAAGTGCCCTCTTACCCCTACCTGATCTAGCAAAATTTTTAATTCATTCAAACAACTTGGGTTTGAATTGTGTCAGCTTGGGTTTATAGCTACATATTCACAATATGGAAAAGCACAAACACCCACTGGCTAATAAACGGATAAACAAAATGTAGTATATGTATACAGCAGAATGTTATCCAGACTTATGAAAGGAAGGAAAAATCTGCCACAATCTATAACATGGATGAACTTTGAAAAAAATTATGTTGTGGTCTGGGAAGTGATGCAGTGGCTAAAGCACTGGATTCTTAAGCATGAGGTCCTGAGTTCAATCCCCGGCAGCACATGTACCAGAGTGATGTCTGGTTCTTTCTCTCTCTCTCTCTCTCTTATCTTTTTCATTAACAAATAAGTAAATAAAATATTTTTTAAAATTATGTTAACTGAAATAAATCAGTAAGAATAGGATGTGCATGGTAGGGTTTCACATACACAAGGTACCTAGAGTAGCTAAATTCACAGAGAGAAAGGGACTATCATGGTGGATTTTCAGTGACTAGGGTCATGAGGAAAAAATGAGGAGTTGTTTGCAAGATGAAAGCCATTCTGGATCCACTGGGACTGTGACTCAGCAGGTAGAATTGCAGGGTTTGAATGCCTGGAGCCCTGGGTTTGATCCCTGACATTGCATATGCGAAAAGATTCTCTGCTTTGGCTTGTCTTTCAAAATGAATACATTTCATTAAGATATTTATATGTGAAAAGGATGGTGGTGTCTTGCACCAAAGTAAAGGACAGGTGTGGGGGGAGGTGCTAACAGGTCCTGAAGCATGGTGGTGGATGAGGACCTAGGTGGAATGTCAGAATGTTTTGTAGATGGAGTAGATAACATAATGGTTATGCAAAGAGACTCTCAAGCCTGAGGCTCCAAAATCCCAAGTTCAACCCTTGCCCCAACTCCCACCACCATAGTAAACCAGAGCTTTACCAGATGGTCTGGTAAAATGAAAAAAAAGAAAAGAAAAGAAAAGAAAAGAAAAGAAAGAAAGAAAGAAAGAAAGAAAGAAAGAAAGAAAGAAAGAAAGAAAGAAAGAAAGAAAGTTTTTCAGGGTCACTCTGTGGCATACCCGTTTTAGCGTACATAAGCACAAGGACTCATACAAGCATCCAGGTTTGAGCCCCCCCCCCCCTTGCAGGAGGAACCCTTCACAAGAGGTGAAGCAGGTCTGTAGGTGTCTTTCTCCTGACCCCCTCCTCTCCCCACCCAATTTCTCTCTGCCATATCCAGTAAAAAAAAAAAAAAAAAAAAAAAAGGTGGGAGGAACGGCTGCCAGTAGCTATGGATTCAATAGTGTTGTCACTATTGAATATCACATAGCCCCAGCGATAACCCTGGAAACAAAACAAAAAAGAAAGAAAAGAAAGAAAGTTCACACATATACCAACAACCATATTCACTGTTTACTGTAAACCATTAATTCTTCCAATAATTTTTTAAAATTTTTATTATCTTTATTTATTGGATAGAGACAGCCAGAAATCAAGAAGGGAGAGGGGCTAGAGAAGGAAAGAGACAGAGAGATATCTACAACACTGCTTCACCACTTACAAAGCTTCCCCCCTGCAGGTAGGGACTGGAGGCTTGAACCTGGGTCCTTGCGAATTGTAACGTGTGCACTCAACCAGGTGTGCCACCACCCGGCCCCCCAATAATTTTTTTTTATAATGAAGGAAGGAAAAAAATTATAGAGATGCACGGGGGTGATGGTTTTGGAAAGGTAAATAAACTTGATAACCTTAAAGTGGTTTGATCAGTTTTATGTTATGTGCATTATACCACAGTTAAATTTCTTTCTGGTTCATCTTAATTTACTATTAAACATCATGGACTGTGGTAGGCACTGGAAATGTAAAAGAAAATAAATGAGTAAGGTGATGCCTGTTTTACAGGAGAAGACATACTCAAATTCTTTCTGTACTGTGAGACACTTCAGGTGACTACCCTTGAAGCATAGCACTTGTCTTGCTTAAATTGTGTTGGGTTAAATATTTGTCCCTCTTTTGAGATAATAAAATATCCTGAGGTCAGGAGTTTTGTCTTATCGTTTTTTTTTTTTTTTAATCATAGCACTTAATACAGTTCAGTGCACATAATGGGAACTTAATAAATAAATACTTGTAGAGTAGAACAGAATAGAGCAGATGCTAAGTTCAGTCAACAATGATATTACAGGCTGGAAATGATAACACTTGATAATCAAATCTTCCTGCAAATAGGTGGAAGACCAATGGCACTCTCCAACAACAACAGACTGTCAGAGAAAAGTACCCTCCACCTCAGTCCCATTAGACTTTGCTGGGAGTATATGGTTTGCGGGCCAAGTAATAATACAGTAACTATAAGTATGCTATTACAAAGTGCACTCTCAAAAGTCTTGAATAATATCCTTAGTGTAACCCCTGCTTCCATGCCTATTTTTCCCAGGTCAAGATTACTTTTTTCCAATTCTTTGATATGTCAAATTTGTTCCAATAAATTCTGCTTAAAAAAAAAAATCTAACATTAGCCAGAATCAGTTGTTTATAGCCTAAGCATCTTCTCATAAGGTAAGATATCTGTTTCCTATTGCTATGAAACAAATTTCTTCATATATAGCTGCTGGAAACAACAGACATTTATTGTCTTATAGTTACTATGGGCCAGTGCTCCTGGCATAGCTAAACTGAGTTATCTGCTCAGTCTTACAAATTGCAATCAAGTTATCAGCTAGGGCTAAGTTCTCATTTGAGATTTGGAATCCTTGTCCATGCTCTTACAGTTGTTGGTAGTTTTCTGCTTATTATTATTTTTTTTATGGCATTCAAGTCCCTTTTCTTACTGACCATCAGGTGGGGGCTATCTGTTTTCAGCTTCTAGATATACCTGCTGCTCTGTGGCCTGGGAGGTGGCACAGTTCTTGTCACATGACTCTTCCTAGAAGCCTTTCTCAACATGGCATTTTGTTTCTTTGTTTCTTTTTTTTTTTTTTATAATTTTTAAAAATATTTATTTATTTTCTCTTTTGTTGCTCTTGTTTTTTTTATTGTTGTAGTAGTTATTATTGTTGTTGTTATTGAAGTTGTCGTTGTTGGATAGGACAGAGAGAAATGGAGAGAGGAAGGGAAGACAGAGAGGGGGAAAGACAGACACCTGCAGATCTGCTTCACAGCCTGCAGGTGGTAAGCCAAGGGATCGAACCGGGATCCTTATGCCTGTCCTTGTGCTTTGTACCACGTGCGCTAAACTCATTGTGCTACCGCCCAACTCCTGGCATTTTGTTTCTTGAGCCCAGCAGGAATGAGGGAAACCCTGAATCTACCTGTAAAAGATTTACCTGATTAGGTCAGCCTCAATCAAAATAATCTCCTTTTGATTTACTCAAAACTAAAGGATTAAGAATCTTAATTGGAATTTGAAAAAAAAAATCCTTTCATTTTTGTTGTTTTAATCACAGGTATAAAATCTCACTGCATATCCCTCCCCAAATCTAGAAGAGGCAAATACGCAGAGTACATACCAGTTGTTGTGTAGGGGAGTAGGGGTAGGGGAGAGTTTGAGAGGTCATTTTAGACTATTCCTAACATAGATAACTGCTCTTATTATGCCCATTTAACAAATTAATGCACTAAAAAATGGAGGAGTTAAGTCATCTGGTCTAGATTATATTTCTTTTTAAAAATATATGTGTTTATATATTATTGAATGGAGACAGAGATATTGAGAAGGAAGGGAGAGATAGAGAGGGAAAGAAACAGAGATACCTGCAGTCGTGCTTCACCACGTGTGAAGCTTTCTTTCCCTTTGCAAATGGGGACCAGGGAGTTGAACCTGGGACCTTGTGCACTGTAATGCAAGTGCTTAACTAGGTACTCCACTGCCGGGTCCCTAGATTACATTCTAAATGTTAATACCAAGACTTGAGTTAGGTCTGCCCCCTAGTTAAACCAAGTCATGATAGTCTTAAAATAATTTTGTCTTCTTAATCTTCTGGTACTTGCTGAAATTATTCAAATTTTAGTTTTTCTACCTTCGTCTTTCTTTAGAAAACCCAAACCTGGGTCAGGGGGAGATAGCGTAATGGTATTCAAACAGACTCTCATACCTGAAGCTCCAAAGTCCCAGGTTCAATACCCCATACCACCATAAACCAGAGCTGAGCAGTGCTCTGGTATCTCTCTCTCCCTCAAAAATAAAATATGTAAAAAAGAACATCCAGGCAAGTATAAACCTATGGGACTACATCAAATTAAAAAGCTTCTTCACAGCAAAAGAAACCACTACCCAAAACAAGAGACCCCTCACAGAATGGGAGAAGATCTTTACATGCCATACATCAGATAAGAGTTTAATAACCAACATATATAAAGAGCTTGCCAGACTCAACAACAAGACAACAAATAACCCCATCCAAAAATGGGGAGAGGACTTGCACAGAATATTCACCACAGAAGAGATCCAAAAGGCCGAGAAACACATGAAAAAATGCTCCAAGTCTCTGATTGTCAGAGAAATGCAAATAAAGACAACAATGAGATATCACTTCACTCCTGTGAGAATGTCATACATCAGAAAAGGTAACAGCAGCAAATGCTGGAGAAGGTGTGGGGTCAAAAGAACCCTCCTGCACTGCTGGTGGGAATGTCATTGGTCCAACCTCTGTGGAGAACAGTCTGGAGAACTCTCAGAAGGCTAGAAATGGACCTCCCCTATGACCCTGCAATTCCTCTCCTGGGGATATATCCTAAGGAACCCAACACATCCATCCAAAAAAGATCTGTGTACACATATGTTCTTGGCAGCACAATTTGTAATAGCCAAAACCTGGAAGCAACCCAGGTGTCCAACAACAGATGAGTGGCTGAGCAAGTTGTGGTATATATACACAATGGAATACTACTCAGCTGTAAAAAATGGTGACTTCACCGTTTTCAGCCGATCTTGGATGGACCTTGAAAAAATCATGTTGAGTGAACTAAGTCAGAAACAGAAGGATGAATATGGGATGATCTCACTCTCAGGCAGAAGTTGAAAAACAAGATCAGAAAAGAAAACACAAGTAGAACCTGAAATGGAATTGGCGTATCGCACCAAAGTAAAAGACTCTGGGGTGGGTGGGTGGGGAGAATACAGGTCCATGAAGGATGATGAACGACATAGTGGGGGTTGTATTGTTAAATGGGAATCTGGGGAATGTTATGCATGTACAAACTATTGTATATACTGTTGAATGTAAAACATTAATTCCCCAATAAAGAAATAAATTAAAAATAAAAAAAGAACATCCAAACCTAACGTGTACACTCAAATCTGGTTCTATCAGGATCAATCACAGAATCATGAACATGTGTAAAAAAAAATAATAAAATAAAAAAGGGCTGAGGCGATAACATAATGCTTATGCAAAATGCTTTCATGCCTGGGGTTCCAAAGTCCCTGGTTCAATCCCCCTAGCATTAATCACCATAAGCCAGAGCACAGCAATGCATTGATAGAAATAAAAAAATAAACAAGTAAACACAACAATTTAGTGAGTAAATAATAAAACAAATAAAATACATGTTTAAAAAGAAACAAAAAACAATAAATTCTTCAAAATGTAATAATAAATAAAATATATTTTAAAAATTTATATGAAGTTAGTGTAGAAAAGAAGAATCCAGGTTGGTGAAGCAGGGCTACAGGTATCTGTCTGTCTCTCTCCTTCTCTATCACCCCTGTCCCTCTCAATTTCTGGCTGTCTCTATTCAATACATACATAAATAAATAAAGATAATAATAATAAAAAGACACCAAAATAAAAGACTCTGGGGTGGGGGTTCAGGTCCTGGAACATGATGGCAGGAAGGACCTAGTGGAGGTTGAATTGTTATGTGAAAAACTAAGAAATGTTACGCAAGTACAAACGATTGTATTTTATTGTCAACTGTAAACCATTAATCCCCCAATAAAAAAAAGGACCCAGGAATTATATGTATCTCCACATTTTATGATTCTGTTTTCTTGAATTGACCTAAGGCAGATTGCTTATTTACTTATATTGATTTAATGTTGGTTTACACAATTTTAAGGTACTTTAGACAGAAAGAAAAATAAATCAATTTTGGTCAAAATGCAGAAAAATAATTTCATACTTACTAGACCCATCTAAAACATGTTTTCACTGGGTAACTACAATGTGCACAACTTGTGACTGCTACTTTTCTTATCCCATGAATGTCATTCCCTCTTGAATTTGTTTTTGTTCTTAGATGAACAATAAGGTAGATAGAACTAATGTCACTATGAAGATAGACAAAGCAGAAGAGAATATAGCATTCTATATTTTATCAACCCTTACTATATATACTCCAGAAATGCCATGTGTATTTGTTTTGCTAGATATTTTACATGAAGCAGTAAAACAAATGACATAAAGATAACGAAAATAAAATAAGTTGCTCAAAGCTGCCAGGAAGGTGATTCAATGAGTAGTGTGAAGGACTTGCAGACTTGAGTGCCCATGTTCAATTCCAGCATAAATTTGCTGTGCTCTCTTCTTTGTTTATTCTTTCTCTCTTGTAAAATAAATCTTTGAAGAATTTCCTGACTATATAAGCCCTTGTACCCAAGAAGATGGCCCCATAGATGGTACCAGGGGAAACTCCAGAGAGGAGAAGTGCTGTGGTGTTTTCCTTTCATGTTCAATCCATTTTCTCTTCTCTCTGAATCTTAAATAAGAATAATGGAAGAGTCAACAAATAAGGAGTTATAATACACTAATGCATGATAATTTATGCCATTTAGACAAAATACAATGAAATATGAATGAAAACTTTTTTATTATTTAAATGAGTCAACTTTGTGAGGTTTCCTGAAGGAAGTAGGATTTGACTTGATACATAATGAATAAATAGGGGTCAAGTGTGGTGGACCTGGTTGAGCGCACATATTACAGTGCACAAGGACCCAGGTTCAAACTCCCAGTTCCCTCCTAGAGAGACAGTTTCACAAGTGGTGAAGCAGGCCTGCAGGTATCTCTCTGTCTCTATCTCCCCCTACCCTCTCAATTTCTGGCTGTCTTTACCCAATAAATAAAGATGATTAAAAAAATAATGAATAATATGAGATATAAGACAGCCTCTATTGAGAAAAAAATGAGGAGGAGAAAAAGAAGGGACGAAGAGGAGAAGGGGAAGAATTGCAATAGTCATCTGGAGGCAGAAGAAGATAACTAAGGACTTAGATTATTATTATTTTTTTTTTAGTTAGATGAAAATGTTAAGATCTAATAAAATTTCACCTTGTGGCAGGGGTAGATAGCATAATGGTTATGCAAGTAGACTCTCATGACTGAGGCTCCAAAGTCCCAGGTTCAATCCCCTACACCACCATAAGCCAGAGTTGAGCAGTGCTCTGGTAAGAAAAAAAAAATTCACCTTGAAATCTTACATCTATAAGTATTCCACTGGCCACTGTAAACTGTAAATTTATAAATGCTGGGATTTTGTGTTCACTAGGGCAATCAATGCCAGCCACTTTAGGGACTCCAACAAGAATTGCCAAATAGTTTTAACTATATACCAAATAAATGCCAAAGATTTATGACTTCTCCCAAATTACATTTATGATATAGGGCATGTATAGAAACTGACCATATTTCTTATATAAGTAGACCTTCTTTGTTTTCTTAATTTTAAAATGCACATTTGCTTTTAAGCACATAAATTGCACATAAGCATATCTACATACCACTCTGTTTTATTTGCTTGACTACAACTATACTGATATAGACTAGAAAAGTGCAATAGAGTACTTTCCTTTAAAGCATATGCCTCATTCTTCTCCTAAGTTTCCATCTGGAAAATACAAAAAAAAATACTTATTCAGAGAGATATGTGTACACATATACTTATTTCATCTCTATTTCCAATAACCAAGCCAAGATAGGAGAACAACTCAAGTGTCCAACAGCAGATGAATGGATAAGGAAGTTGTGGAATATGGACACAGTGAAATACTAGTCAGTTGTAAGAAGAGATGAGACCTTGTCTTTTGTTAATAGAATGGACAGAAAGAAGGGGATCATGCTAAGTGAAATAAATCACAGGGAGAAAGACAAATACTGGATGACCTCACTCATATATATGTGGGATTTAAAAACAAAAACAAGTTAAGACAGGTTGAAACATAAATAGACCCTTGGGCTATGCCTGTAGACCTGAGATTGCTAAAGGGGGTAGGGAAGGGGTCTTAGTGAACTGCAGTAGAGATAGGGTGGTTCTTTGCTGGAGGGCCAGTTGTACAAACAAATATTTTGGAAAGATGTGAAATTGTTCCCCTGAAATAACTCATTCTTATAAAACAGAATTTTCCCTATAGATACTTCCTGTATAGTCAACAGTATTTATATACCTTCCCCATATTTGGGAGCTACTCTCTTACCTAATCTAGTCCTTTTTCCAACCATGACATCATCTCCCCAGACAATAACTTGGGTTCACCTGCATATCAGATGTCAGGCTCAAAAAATATATATATAGTATAGTCATAGGCACTTTGGAATATAACTAAAATAGGCCTACCAGCTATATATAAAATGGAGACTCCCAAATCTTCATATGCACTATTCCAGCCTTTAGGTTCATGATTAGTCAACAGTTTGTTTGGCTTTATATGCTAACTCTTATTTCAGCCACTAGGTTACAGATGTATAACCAATGTGTCCTGGAGCTCCGCTTCCCCAGACCCCTGCCCCACTAGAAAAAGAGAGAGACTGGCTGGGAGTATGGATCAACCTGACAACCCCACCAATGTGTCCTAGAGCTCCGCTTCCCCAGACAGGCTGGGAGTATGGATTGACCAGTCAACGCTCATGTTCAGCGGGAAAGCAATTACAGAAGCCAGACCTTCCACTTTCTGCACCCCGTAATTATACCGGGTCTATACTCCCAGAGGGATAAAAAATAGGAAAACTATCAGGGGAGGGCATGGGATATGGAGTTCTGGTAGTGGGAACTGTGTGGAGTTGTACCCCTCTTATCTTATGGTTTTTGTCAATGTTTCCTTTTTATAAATAAAAATAAAAAAAAGAGATTGCCTGTATGTTTTGTACACATACAACTTCATACACAAAAATTATAAGTGCATGTTAAGTCTTCGTAAAGAGTTTTTCTTTTATTATATAGGTCTTATATATTTCATTGGTACAAGTTTATGTAATGTAACAAAATGTAATTGTTTCCCTGTTGAATATGGGTGTTGACAGATTGATCCATACTCCCATGTAATCCCCCTCTTATTTTTTAAGCTTACCCTTCTTTCTTGAGGGGTGTAAATCAGAGGCTTTCTGGTTTATTTTTATTTATTACTGGTTTATTTTTATTTATTATAGAGACAGAAATTGAGAGGCTAAAGGGTGATAGAGAGGGAGAGAGACAGTGAGACACCTGCAGCACTGCTTCACCACTCAGAAAGTGGAAATTTCCTCCTGTAGGTGGGGACCGGGGGCTTGAAATAGTATCCTTATGCACTGTGATGTGTGAGCTTTATCAGGTGTGCTACCACTTGGCCCCAACTTTGTAGTATTTCTGTGAATACCTTTTGGATCTAAAGAGAACTTCAGTGCAGTTGAAGTGACATTAATTCCAGTCAAGGCCAAGTCCCCAATGGCAGTAAAGGAATTATCAACAAATATAGATCTGATGGGGGCAATATACCCAGAGGTATATCAGCATAGATTGTAACATAGAAAGTCTTGAAAACTCTGTTTGCATTTGAGGTTGGGAACTTGGTTTTACTTTTTGTCACTAATGAAAGAATGGAGCTGAGAAAACCACACAGATACACTCTTCTCTAAACATGATACCAGCCCTTAATGAAATATTTCCTAATGTAACAATATGATGATCTTCCTCTTGTGAGCTGGAAGATAGCATAGTGTTTATGCAAAAAGGCTTTCAGGACCGAGGTACTGAAGGGCTCAGGTTCAAACCCCAGCATAGCCATAAGCCATAGTTGAGCTTGTAAAAATTAATTAATTAGCTAACTAATTAAGATATATAGATCTTTTAGGGTCCATCACAATTAAGGAAGGCAAGCCAATTGAAGTCATTTAATGCTTAACAAGCACAGCACATGGTCTATATTCAGGGCCTCAGTAAGGTGGTCTGGTGGTAGAAGAAATACTTCTTTTTTTTTTTTTATTTTATTTATTTATTTATTTATTTAAGAAAGGATTAATTAACAAAACCATAGGGTAGGAGGGGTACAACTCCACACAATTCCCACCGCCCAATCTCCATATCCCACCCCCTCCCCCAATAGCTTTCCCATTCTCTATCCCTCTGGGAGCATGGACCCAGGGTCATTGAGGGTTGCAGAAGGTAGAAGGTCTGGCTTCTGTAATTGCTTCCTCGCTGAACATGGGCGTTGACTGGTCGGTCCATACTCCCAGTCTGCCTCTCTCTTTCCCTAGTAGGATGGGTCTCTGGGGAAGCTGAGCTCCAGGACACATTGGTGGTGTCTTCAATCCAGGGAAGTCTGGCCGGCATCCTGATGATACCTGGAACCTGGTGACTGAAAAGAGAGTTAACATACAAAGCCAAACAAATAGTTGAGCAATCATGGACCCAAAGCTTGGAAAAGTGGAGAGGAAGTATTAGGGAGGTACTCACTGCAAACTCTAGTGTACCTCTGCTTTCTTACTTTGGTGTCATACTCCAAACTCAGTCAATTTCTGCTTTGCGTTTCTACTTCTTCTTTTTTTTTTTTTTTTACATGCATAACATTCCCCAGATTCCCATTTAACAATACAACCCCCACTATTTCATTCATCATTTTTCATGGACCTGTATTCACCCCACCCACCCACCCACCCCAGAGTCTTTTGCTTTGGTGTAATACTCCAATTCCATTTCAGGTTCGACTTGTGTTTTCTTTTCTAATATTGTTTTTCAACTTCTGCCTGAGAGTGAGATCATCCCATATTCATCCTTCTGTTTCTGACTTATTTCACTCAACATGATTTTTTCAAGGTCCATCCAAGATCGGCTGAAAACGGTGAAGTCACCATTTTTTACAGCTGAGTAGTATTCCATTGTGTATATATACCACAACTTGCTCTGAATGACTCTGAAAATGTCCAATAGTTCTAGGTTATCTATCTCTTCATTTAGCTCCCTTATGTCTTTACTGATTTTCTTCCTGGATGATCTGTCAAGTTGAGAGAGTGGGGTGTTGAAGTCCCCTACTATGATTGTGTTACTGTTAATATATTGCTGTAGCTCTTTCAGTAGAAGTTTGATGTATTTAGATGGCTTCTCATTGGGTGCATAGATATTAATAATTGTTAAGTCCTCTTGATTGACTGATCCTCTGAGCATTAAGTAGTGTCCATTCCTATCTTTTTTAATCTTATCTATTTTAAAGTCTATCATGTCAGATATGAGAAGAGCTGTTCCTGCCCTTTTTTGTGGGCCATTGGCTTGAATGATAGTTTTCCATCCTTTCACTTTAAGTCTGTGTTTGTCTTGTTACGTTAGGTGAGTTTCCTGTAGACAACATATTGTTGGGTTGTGTTTTCTGATCCATCTTCCTACTCTGTGTCTTTTAATAGGTGAATTCAGGCCATTCACATTTATTGATATCAAAGATTGAAGATATTTTAACGCCATTCTTGTAGAGTTTTAGAGTGTTTTGATATATGTTCTATTTGTGGTGGTCTGGTTGTTTATAGGAAACCTTTCAGAACTTCTTTCAAGGCAGGCTTGGTGATGGTTGCTTCCTTCAACTGTTGCTTGTCTGAGAAGGTTTTGATGCTTCCATCTAGTCTGAATGACAATCTAGCAGGATATAGTATTCTTGGCTGAAAGCCTTTCTCATTGAGCACTCGATAGATATCTTGCCATTCTCTTCTGGCCTGTAGTGTTTGTATGGAGAAGTCTGCTGCTAATCTTATGGGTTTTCCTTTGTAGGTGACTCTTTGTTTTTCTCTTGCAGCCTTGAGGATCCTTTCTTTATCCTTATTCCTTTCCAATCTAAGTATGACATGTCTTGGTGTCTTTAGGTCTGGGTTAATTCTGTTTGGGACCCTCTGGCCTTCTTGAATCTTTATGTCTTTGGTGTTGTCTAGACTAGAGAAATTTTCAGCTATTATGGCCTGGAGAATGCTTTCTTCCTCCCCTTCTCTTTCTTCCTCTGGTAAGCCAATAATGCGTATATTGTTTCTTTTGAAGTCATCCCATAGGACTCTGTTGTTGTTTTCAGCATCTCTTAATCTCTTTTTGAGATCTCTTACTTCTTTTTTAGTTGTCTCTAATTCATCCTCAATATTGCTAATTCTGTCTTCAGCCTCATTGATTCTATTCTCTCTGCCCTCTACTGCTTTCTGGAGTTCATCTATTTTGTTGCCCTGCTCTGATACTGTTTTAGCTTGTTCAGCTAGTTGCCTTCTTAGCTCAGCGATTTCAGCTTTCAGCTCTCTAATAACCATGAGATTATTAGAATTTTCTTCCATATTCTCATTTGTTGTTCCTGTATTTCTGATTACAATTTTTTCAAATTCTTTACTCACTCCTGTTATTATTTCCTTGGCTAATGTTTGGATGTTGAACTCGTTGTTTTGTGCTTCACCCTCTGGAGGACTTTTAGCTGGACTCTTGTCCTGGTTCGAGTCTCCAATATTTTTTCTTGTTGTTTTAACCATTTTATATAAGTTAACAGTTTTTTCAATCCCTGAGTTGGAGTTCAGCGGTGTAAAAGCCTTTTTTTTTCCCCCTGTAGGCTATGGGAGCCTGAGGGCTTTTAAACTATCAATAGGCTTCTTTGTTTAATCACTGACTCCTGACCAAGATATAAAGCAGGGTGTGGCAGAGATAATCCAGTGGTTATGCAAAGAGACTTTCACAGCCCCTCAGCTATGCCACAGAGGTATAGGTCTTCTCCTGAGTTTCCCGGTTAGATCTCTGTGCCCTGGTGTCCCTCCCTGTTGCTGCTCCAGATTCTGAGGGTAGTAGCAATGGAGACTCAGAGTTGCACTTGGTGAGTCTCTGGGGAGTCCTTTCCTCCCTTCAGCTGTCCCCTTGTTGGTGGAGCAGACTGGAGGTGGTGTCTCCACTGACAAACTGTTGAACTGTTAACAGTCACTTAATCTCTCCTTAGGCCCCTCTCTCCTCTCTGTCACTAGCCACGCATGTTTGTACTCACGGGTGATTTACTGGGTTCCTGTGGTCATTCTAGTCCTGTCTTGTTTCGGTCCGGGTGGTCTCCTTTGGTATTCCTAGTTGATCCGGGAGAGGATAGGAGAGGAGAGAAAGCGATCTGCTGCTCGTAGCTCCGCCTCCGGAAGTCCACTTCTTTTTTTTTTTAAAGATTTAAAAAAATATTTATTTATTTCCTTTTTGTTGCCCTTGTTTTATTGTGGTAGCTATTGTTGTTGTTATTGATGTCATTGTTGCATATGCCAGAGAGAAATCGAGAGAGGAAGGGAGACAGAGAGGGGGAGAGAAAGATAGACACCAGCAGATCTATTTTACTCTTGTGAAGTGACTCCCCTGCATGTGGAGAGCATGGGGCTCGAAACGGGATCCTTGAGCTGGTCCTTGCACTTTATGCCACATGCGCTTAACCCACTGTGCCACCGCCTGACTCCCGAAGAAATACTTCTTATTCAAATCAACTAGATATATTTCTTGGCATGAAATGCCAATATTCCTGCCATGGCTCACCAGAAACCTTTAAAATTATCCTCTGCAACTTCTGCTGACTCTGTCTTTAACAAATAAATGTCAAAAGTACAAACTCCTATACCACATACACAGAGGCAAGCTGGAAGATCTAAAGGCTCAGAATAATTATTTCAAACCCTCCCCAACCCCAAGCACCTCTGGGATAACAGTACCATTCCATCACTGGATGCCTCTCTTTCATCTGACAAAGTTTAAAATCATATTGGTGGAAGTAGATGCCCTCACCAAAATTACAAATATTATTTTTGGAGGGTAGGTTCATGTAGATGGATGTTACCATTACAAAAAGCCAATAACTTTAATTATCCTAGGGAAAAGAAAAACCTGCTTTCATTCATATCTATTTATCTATCCATATCTATTTATCTGTGTGTATTTATAGCAAATCCATGAACCATTCATGAAACAGAAGGAAACTTACAAAATTCATCTTCATGACAACACATAAGATATACCACACTTACCACGTTCAAAGTACATTACAATTTTCTGCCAAGAGTACTAACCTCCATAGCAACACTGACATACACTCCTAGGGAGTCGGGCGGTAGCTCTGTGGGTTAAGCACATGTGGCGCAAAGCTCAAGCACTGGCTTAAGGATCCCAGTTCGAGCCCCCAGCTCCCCACCTGCAAGGGAGTCACTTCACAGGCAGTGAAGCTGGTCTGCAGGTGTCTGTCTTTCTCACCCCCTCTTTGTCTTCCCCTCTTCTCTCCATTTCTCTCTGTCCAATCCAACAACAAAGACATCAATAACAACAATCAATAACAACAATAACTACAAAAGCAACAAAAGGGAATAAATACATAAAAATAAATATAAAAATGCACTCCTGCTGCTACTTCTATTTCTTTTTAATTAATCCATTATTTAAGTATTTGATATAATCTATAAAGAAATTAAGAAGGAAGGAGGATATGGAGGGACAGAGTCACCCGCAGGCCTGCTTCAGTGCTCATGAAGCTCTCCTTCAGTGGCAGGGACTGGAGGCTTGAACCCTGGTCCTTGTGCATGGTCATATGTGTACTTAACTAGGTGTGTCATCGCTCAGCCTTTTTTTTCCTCTTAATATTTTCTTAGTTATTATTTTCCTGGATAGAGGCAGAGAAGAATGTGCTCAAAAACCCAGATTCAAGTCGCTGTTCCCCACTTGCAGGAGGAAAACTTCATGAGTGGTGAAGCAAGGCTGCAGTTGTCTCTCTGTCTCTTCCTCCCTATCTCCTTCTCTCTCAGTTTCTCTCTGTCACTATCCAAGAATAAATAAATAAATAAATAAATAAATAAATAAATCTAAGAAAATTAAAGAGAGAGAGACAGAGAGCAATCAAGGAGGCAGAGGATGTTAGAGAGAGAGAGAGAAACGGCAGGACTGTTTCACCATCTGGAAAGCTTTCCCCCTGTAGGTGTGTGTGTGTGTGTGTGTGTGTGTGTGTGTGTGTGTGTGTGTGTGTGTGGACACCAGCAGACCTGCTTCACTGCCTATGAAGAGACCCCGCCCTCTCCCTACAGAACCCAGATCTTTGCATGAGGTCCTTGCTCTTCGTAGGTGCACTTAATGTGGTTGCCTTAACCTGCTGTGCTTAACCTGGTCAGCTACTGTGGGGTCATCGCCTGGTTCCTTCCTTGTGCATTGTTAACATGTGCACTTAACCAGGAGCATCACCACCTGTCCCCTTAATTTTTAAAGATTTTATTTATTAATGAGATGTAGATAGATAGACAGACAGACAGACAGACATATAAATATCCAGAGCATTTTTCTGGTACATGTGCTGTTTAGGATTGAACTCGGAACCTAATGCTTGAGAGCCCAGTGCTTTATCCACAGCTACGCCTTTTCTGAATCACCAGTTTCTTCTTTCTTATCTTTCCAGTAGCCATCAAGTTCAGGGAATCACTTCAAACTACCAGATTTGCTTGCGTAAAAGACGAATCAAAAACTGAATGCAGTGGTCCTGGAGGTGGCTCAGTGCATAAAGCATCAGACTCTCAAGCATGAGGTCCTGAGTTCAATCCCCTGCGGCACACGTACCAGAGTGATGTCTGGATCTTTCTCTCTCCTCCTATGTTTCTCATTAATAAATAAATAAAATCTTAAAAAAAAAACTAAATGAAGTAGCCTTAGAAGACAAAATCAGTGATCCATCTGGCATTCTTATAACATTTAGGACCCCTAGCTTCTCAGTCACTGGAAGACAGTTTCTCAGGTTTTCGGAAATCATCAAAGTAATAATTACACCTCAAACTGTAGTAGTAAGTAAGCAACAAATTATGAACCCCAAGAAACTTCTGGTATGTTTGATTAACATGAAAATATACAAAATAATCTTAATTTCTAGGCAGAAAAACAAATTACTTACAAAGGATGTAAAAAAAAAAAAGATTGGCATCACACTTTCTCCCTAGTTGTGGAGAAATGCCAGGATAATGAAAAATGTGAGCAGTAGTTCTGAAAGAAAGAATATTTTTCTCAGGCTTGGTATCATATAAGTAAAAATAGGCAAACTGTGACATGAAAAACCTTAGGGAGGATAATGTATATGTATATGTATATGTATATGATGTATATGTATATATATGTATATATGTGTATATATGTATATATATTCACAAATTCATCTTCATTTAAAAAATTTGTTTTACATTTATTTATTTTCCCTTTTGTTGCCCTTTTTATTGTTTTGTTGTAGTTCTTATTGTTATTGATGTCGTCGTTATTAGATAGGACAGACAGAAATGGAGAGAGGAGGAGAAGACAGAGAGGGGGAGAGAAATAGAGGGATTATGAAGCGAACGCCCTGCAGGTGGGGAGCTGGGGGCTTGAACCGGGATCCTTAAGCCGGTCCTTGCACTTGGCGCCGAGTGCGCTTAAGCCCCTTCAACTTCTTAAAAAAATTAATCAGGGCCAGGTGGTGATGCACCAGGTTACGCACATGCACTACAGTGTGTAAGGAACCAGGTTCAAGCTACTGAACCCCACCTGCAGGGGAAAAGCTTCAGGAGTGGTGAAGTAGAGCTGCAGGCATTTCTCTGTCTCTCTCCCTCTCTGCCACCCCTCCTCCCCACTCCTTTCTCAATCTCTATCCAATAATAAATAAATAAAATTAAAAAATCATCAAAACTTTAAATTGTTAGATTTACAAGTGGTGATAAATACACAAATGACAGGTGGTCAGGTATTAATCTATTTTCATAGAGAATGTTGAGCTCCATCAGTCAAACAAGAGAAGGTAAGTGTTGGAGAGGATATGGAGAAAGAGGGATTCTATTACACTACTGGCGGGAATGCAAACAGAATCCTTAAACAAATATAAACGGAAATGCCTTATGATCCAGAAATTCCACTACTAGACATATACCAAAAGATATAATAACATTGATTTGAAGGGATATATGCATCCTCATATTTATAGTGGCTTTATTTAAAATAGCAAAAACCTGGCAACAACCAAAAAAACCCTTCCACAGACGACTGAATAAAATGTTATGGGACATATACTTACTCAATTGAGTATTATTTAGCAATAAAAACAAAAAAGGTTATCCTTTGGGATAAAGTGGACAAAACTGGAGAATATGCTAAGTGAAACAAGTAAGGAGGTAAACAACTACAGGATGGTTTCACTCATATTCAGAATATAGAGAATTGAGTATATGAATGTAAGAAAACAAAATATCAGCTTATATCTTAAGACTGTGGGAGAATTGTAATGCTTATCTGGGCATAGATGTTTGGTGACAGAAGTGGTGAAAAAAAATTTCCAGCTTGAATTTTATATATTTTTAGTAAAAAAAACAATATGCATTCACTTCAAAAAAATGTAAATGGTATAGAAATGTGTAGCATAAACATGAGAACACTATTCCTTAAACAAAAAAAAAAAAAAGAGAATGTTGGTAAATATAAGCTGAAATAAAAAAAATCTAGAGGCTGGAATATTATGGTACACTTTAATCTTTTTTTAAGTCAGTCAATTTGAGGGAATAAAATAACTCTTTTTGTTTTTGTTTCATTATTATTATTATACCAGAGCACTGCTCAACTCTAGTTTATTGGTGGTGCAGGGGGTTGTAAATGTATGTGACTTTGGAGTCTCAGGCAATAGAGTCTCTTTGCATAAACATTATGTTATCTACCCCTCCTGACTTTAATCTTCTTTTATGATAAAGTGCCTGTAACAAACATGGACCAAGCTGGCAATCTGAAGAGATAATTTGAACTTTTTTTTTTTAAAATAGGTATTATTTCAATAAAAGCTTTTATTAGCTTAGTTTTAAAAACCAGCTAAATATTGCTATTAGAGGTCTTGACATTATAAAAACAAAGCAACTTGGAGCCAGTAAAATGGCTCATTTGGATAATTCTGTTTTGTCATGTGCATGAACCCAAATTCGATACTGACCGCTACCACACTTTGGTGCTATGATCTATCTCTTTCTCTCTCATTTTTTTTCTGTCTGAATTAATTCATCCTGGAGCAATGAAGCCCAGAGACAGCCAATGAATAGGTAAATAAATGATTCTAGGTTTTAGATTCAATCCCCAGCACTACCATAGGCCCTCTGACTTTGATTAAAAACAAAAGTCAAAAAGTCACAATCATGGCAGAACTGAGGAGAGGTAACAAGAAACATAGGGTCGAAGTCCGCATCTTTCAAGATGCCAGACAACTGAAATGACATAAAATTGAAACAAAGATAAACTCCCTCTTGTTGTTTTTTAGAGCTTGAGAGACTTTATGACGAAAAAAATTGAAATGTGGTCCGGGAGGTGGCGCAGTGGATAAAGCATTGGATTCTCAACCATGAGGTCCTGAGTTTGGTCTCCGGTAGCACATGTACCAGAGTGATGGCTGGTTCTTTCTCTCCTCCTATCTTTCTCATGAATAAATAAAAATAAAAATAAAAATAAAAAGGGAAACAATATGGAATAAATATTTTTTAAAAATTGAAATATATTAGTTCCTTTAGTTTTTTCCTATTAGTTACAACTAATGGGTGGGGAAAATAGTATAATGGTTATGTGGAAATTTTCATGCCTCAGGCTCCAAAGTCCCAGGTTCAATTCTCCACGCCACCATAAACCAGAGCTGGGCAATGCTCTTGTATTTCTCTCTTCCTCACTAAAATTAAAGATAAACTAAAGAATTAAAACAATTACATTTATCTATTTATTTATTTTAAAGATTTTATTAATTGATTCATGACAAATGATAGGAGAGTGATGAAGAACCAGACATCACTCTGGTACATGTGCTGCCAGGGATTCAGTTTAGAGCCTCATGCTTGAGAGTCCAGTGCCTTATCCACTGCACCACCTCCCGGACCACTTACATTTATTTTTGAAATAAGACTGCTTAGTAATTTTTGTCCATCATCATTCATACACCCAATCAACTTTCTTTGCCATATTCAGTCTCTATATATTATGCTTTATTGGCACAAAATAGCAGCCCAGATGCTTTTTGTTACCAATATACATGTATAGTATTATCTACACATCTGCATATGTAGGAAGTAAGTTAGCATGCTGTTCCCTTGGTATTATTTGTTATAACTGTGGGGTAGGAGTTGAAGTGATTGCTTAAACTTCTTTGCATCTTTAGTATTACTTACAAATTTAAAGCATTCCTTTTTACAGATGAAATGTTTTCTTTTTGTTTCTGAGATCAAACCCAGGGGCTCCCACATGTGAAATCACTGAAATACCTCCAGGCCTAATATATATTTGACTTTTTAAAAATATTAATTTTCCCTTTTGTTGCCCTTGTTGTTTTTCATTGTTGTCATAGTTATTATTATTGTTGTTATTGATGTAGTCGTTAGGACAGAGAGAAATGGAGAGAGGAGAAGAAAGCAGAGAGGGGGAGAGAAAGATAGACAACTGAAGAACTGCTTCACCGCCTGTAAAGTGACTCCTCTGCAGGTGGGGAGCTGGGAGATTGAACCGGGATCTTTATGCTGGTCCTTGTGCTTCACACCACTTGTGCTTAACCAGCTGTGCTAGAGCCGGACTTCCTAATATTTTTTTTAGAATGACAGACAGTGAGAAAGAAGAGACAAGGGCAAGGAGGGAGAAAACTGTTTCATTATCCATAGTTATCCTTGCTGCTTTCAGGAGGTACTGAGGATAGAACCCAGAACCTTATACATAAAAGGCAGATACTCTACCACTAAAACACTAACCTGACCCTAGACATACATTTATTTATTTATTTACTTACTTATTTACTTATTTATTTATTCAGACGAGGGAAAAACCTCAACTCCTGACTCACATTAAGAAAACTCACTGTGGGGAGTCGGGCTGTAGCGCAGCGGGTTAAGCGCAGGTGGCGCAAATCACAAGGACCGGCATAAGGATCCCGGTTCGAACCCCGGCTCCCCACCTGCAGGGGAGTCACTTCACAGGCGGCGAAGCAGGTCTGCAGGTGTCTATCTTTCTCTCCTCCTCTCTGTCTTCCCCTCCTCTCTCCATTTCTCTCTGTCCTATCCAACAATGACAACAACAATAATAACTACAACAATAAAACAACAAGGGCAACAAAAGGCAATAAATAAATAAAATAAAAATTAAAAAAAAAAAAAAGAAAACTCACTGAGTGCAATTTCGCATTCCTTATTTTTTTTAATTATTAAAAAAATCTTTATTTATTGGATAGAGACAGCCAGAAATTGAGAGGGGAGGGGGAGATAGAGAGGGAGAGACACAGAGACACCTGAAGCCCTGCTTTACGACTTGCAAAGCTTTCCTTCTGCAGGTGGGGACTGGGGGCTTGAACCTGGGTCCTTGTACATTGCAACATGTGAGCTCAACCAGCTGTGCCACCACCTGGCCCCTTATTCCTTATTTTTTGAAAGAAAGAGAGGAAGGAACCAGGAGATAACTCACCTGGTAGAGTGTGTACTTTACCAGGATTTGAGACCCCGATCATTACATGAGAGTACCCACATGAAGGAAGCTTCACAAGTAGTAAAGCAATACTGTGTATGTGTCCTTTCTCTCTCTCTCTCTCTCTTTCTATATTAAAAGAAAAAAAGAAAGAAAAGAAAGAAAGAAAGAAAGAAAGAAAGAAAGAAAGAAAGAAAGAAAGAAAAGAGTAGTGGAGTTCTATAAACTCAGAGCCCTAGCAATGTCACAGATATTAGAAAAAAAGAAAAAGAGAGAGATAAAGGAAGGGAGAGAGAGAGAAAGAAAGAAAGGAAGAAAAGAAGGAAGGAAGGAAGGAAGGAAGGAAGGAAGGAAGGAAGGAAGGAAGAGGAAAGATGGTGTATTGCACCAAAGTAAAAGACTCTGGAGTGGGTGGGTGGGGGCAGTGTTCAGGTCCTGGAACACGATAGCAGAGGAGGATCTAGCTGGGAAGTTTAGATTGTTATATGGAAAACTGAGAAATGTTACACATGTACAAACTACTGTATTTTACTGTTGACTGTAAACCATTAGTCCCCCCCAAGTAAATAAATAAATAAATAAAATATTTAAAAAAGGAGAAAAGGCAAAAGAGAGAGGGAGAAAGAAAAGACAAAAAGAAGGAATGATAAGACACAAAGAGCAGATCTGTTGAGTTGCCCTGGTATGATCCCTTGTGCTCACTTAGGATACTGGGGCTCAATACCAAGGTATCACATATAGAAAGGTATATTTGCTGCCAGGTAAGCTAACTCTCCACCACAAGATTTTTCTTTAAATAAAAACAGTAAGGGTGTACTTTTGCTTTCAGGTATATATTTTGCCCTAATTTATGGATACATGTGAACACATGCCCTATCTCATGGGACCTGGTCTATATGTAGGTTTTGGGACTTTGTTAGGAAGTGAACCACCTGGAATGGAATTAGAGAATTCTATGAAAGGAAAGGTCTCACCTGAGTAATGAGGCTGAAGGGTTGACATTCCTTACCTGACATCTCTGGACATAGTCTGAAGTGAAGCAAACGCCCATGTTCAGCGGGGAAGCAATTACAGAAGCCAGACCTTCCACCTTCTGCAATCCACAACGACCCTGGGTCCATGCTCCCAGAGGGATAGAGAATGGGAAAGCTATCAGGGGAGAGGAAGGGATACGGAGTTCTGGTAATGGGAATTGTGTGGAGTTGTCCCCCTCTTACGCTATGTTTTTTTTTTTAATGTTTCCCTTTTATAAATAAATTAAAATAAAAATAAATTGAATAACCAAAGGGGAAAAAAAAAAAAACCAGTAAGGGTGGGAGAGGTAACTTAACAGTTATGCAGAGACTCTCATGCCTGAGGCTCCAAAGTTCCCAGCTTCAGTCTCCTACACCACCATAAACCAGAGCTCAACAGTGCTCTGTTAAAAACAAAACAAAACAAAATAAAATTAAATTAATAAAGTAAGAATAGGAAAACTATCAAGGGAGGGGATGGGATACGGAGTTCTGGTGGTGGGAATTGTGTGAAGTTGTACCCCTCTTATCCTATGGTTTTGTCAGTGTTTCCTTTTTATAAAAAAAATAAAAAATGAAAAAAACATAAAAATAAAATTAAAAATAAATAAACACAGAATCTGTATCCCCCAAACTTTTGAGTATTATAAACCATTGGTAAATCAATAAAATTTTATTTTTTAATCTTTTTTAAAAAATCTCTATTTATTGGCTAGAGAAAGCGAGAAATCAAGAGGGAAGGATGTGATATGGAGAGAGACAGAGAGACACCTGCAACACGGCTTCACAACTCGCAAAGCTTTCCTTCTGCAAGTGGGGATGGAGGTGGGGACGTCAAACCCAGGTGGTTGCACGTTGTAACATGTGTATTCAACCAGGTGAGCCACCACCCTGCCCCTAAAAATTTACTTTTTAAGTGTGGGAGAAATCTGGAGCAGCAGAAGGCTTAGAGTTTAAGGAGTCATAGACTCACTTTCTAACCTAGGGAAATCAAATACGGAGTCAGGTGGGAGAGCAGGTTAAGCAATGTGGCTCAAAGCGCAAGGACACACGTGGGTTCGAGGCCGGGCTCCTCACCTGCAGGGGAGTCACTTCACAAGCAGTGAAACAGGTCTGCTGGTGTCTATCTTTCTCTCCCCTTCTCTTTCTCCCCTCCTTTCCATTTCTCTCTGTCCTATCCAACAACAACAATAGCAATGGCAACAATAATAACTACAACAACAATGAAAAAAACAAACAAGGGCAACAAAAGGGAAAATAAATAAATAATAAATTAATACTAATAAAGAAGGGGGAGTCGGGCTGTAGTGCAGCAGGTTAAGTACACATGGCATGAAGTGCAAGGACTAGCATAAAGATCCTAGTTCAAGCCTGTGCTCCTCACCTGCAGGGGAGTCACTTCATAGGCAGTGAAGCAGTTCTGCAGGTGTCTCTCTTTCTCTCTGTCTTCCCCTCCTCTCTCCATTTCTCTCTGTCCTATCCAACGATGACATCAATAACAGAAACAATAATAACTATAACAACAGTAAAAAACAATAAGGGCAACAAAAGGGAACATAAATAAATAAATAAATATAATAAAATTTTACATTAGCTAGGTATCATTGAATAACTTTGTATGTGACAGTTATCCATAACCTACTTGTGTTTTCACCTTCTTTTGTTTAAATTATCTCTGTAACTGTCAGCCCTTGACTCTGGTACAATCTCTGCCTTGTGTATATGCCCATTCTCTCTGCCCTTTATACCTAGAATTTGCAGCCTGTCTTTCTCCTCTGGTTTTCTATTCATAATCTAAGTGTCCTAGAGGTACCTACATTGCAATTTTTGTTCCTATAGACCTCTGTGCCTCTTTCCCTCTTTGATGTAAATAAATATTAATGTCAGTTTATGGCGAATGTTGTTGCTCAGAAATTAATTTAACAGAACCCTGGGGTTTGTTCACTTTAGGGTTTGTAGAAATCACATATTAATTATGATTGTATTATGGGTCCCAAGATTTTTTTAATTAATTTTTTTAGCATTTTATAGTACTATATAAAATGAGAAACCTTTCAACAAATAGAATACAATAAATAAAATATCATTCATAAAATACCTGAATGCCTGCTTTTATTTCGGGGCGGGGGGGGGGGGGTCTAAACCAATTCTTCACGTGTTCACAGTTACTGAGAAGCCCAGAACTGTGTCTGCCCAGCACCTACTACCTCTTACACACACACCCAGATCTATACTTGTCCAGTCACAGAGACAAGTCTGTGATTTGAATCTGGAGGAAGGCAGAGAAATAAGGTAATTGCAGATTTCATTTTAGTGGCAGTAGCCACAGCAACAGCTCCTAGAAGCAGTGCCAGTGGCAGAATCCATGCCCTGTGTTGGTGAAGACAGGTGAGTGAGCCACAGAGTCTATTGTTCAGCTGTGACTGTGATTCTAGCTGTGTGGCCTTCCTTTGTTCCTGCCGGTTTTCAAAGCCGGCATTATGGTCTTCTTAGAAATTCCGTGGGATTCCCAACAACCTTTCAACAAATCCACTCTTTGTTTTTAATTTCATCAGTCATACATAGTCAGTGTCTATTGCTTATGATTCTGAACCCACAATGTGATTCTATTTGTGTGTTAAATGATTTGACATAGGATAGGTCCTCAGACCTTAAGTTTGAAACCTGATAGTTGTCTGTATTGCTAATTTTCAAAAATTATTTATTTTTTATTCCTTTTTGTTGCCCTTGTTGTTTTATTGTTGTAGTTATTATTGCTGTGATTGATGTCATTGTTGTTGGATAGGACAGAGAGAAAAATGGAGAGAGAAGGGGAAGACAGAGAGAGGGTGAGAAAGACAGACACCTGAAGACCGGGGGAGCCGGGGCTCAAACCGAGATCTTTGATCTGGTCCTTGCACTTTGCTTCACCTGCGCTTAACCCTCAGCACTACTTTTTTTTTTTTTTTTTTTTTTTCCTCCTCCAGGGTTATTGCTGGGCTCGGTGCCTGCACCATGAATCCACCGCTCCTGGAGGCCATTTTCCCCCCTTTTGTTGCCCTTGTTGTAGCTTCGTTGTGGTTATTATTATTGCCCTTGTTGAGGCAATTCGTTGTTGGATAGGACAGAGAGAAATGGAGAGAGGAGGGGAAGACAGAGAGGGGGAGAGAAAGACAGACACCTGCAGACCTGCTTCACCACCTGTGAATCGACTCCCCTGCAGGTGGGGAGCCGGGGGCTCGAAACGGGATCCTTACGCCGGTCCTTGTGCTTTGCGCCACATGCGCTTAACCCACTGCGCCACCGCCCGACCCCCCTCTGCACTACTTGTATTGTTAATTTTAAAAGCCTTGTCTTTAGACAGCTTTGTTTACTAATAATGGACTCTCCCCTTTTCCTTATCTAGGAATTCATTCATCACGCAATGCTTATTAAGCTAACCATTGTATATAATTGCAATGTAAAAGGGGGCAGGGAGCAAGGTATTTTGTTCATCAGCTAGCATTTCAAATGCTCAGGGAAAGTTAGATAAGAAAATAGCAGTCTTAGGGATGGGCACAAGGTATTATAAAAATACAGAGGGGTGGAGAAGAAGAGCTAAGAAGTAAAATTCCCAGCCCATGACCAGATCTTTGGGAGATAAATAGAAGTGAGGCATCATGTTAGCATTTGGAACCTGGTGGCTTAAGATATAAAGTTAAGATATAGAGTTAAGGGAGTCCAAGGTAGTGTAGCAGGTTAAGCGCAGGTGGCACAAAGAGCAAGGACTGGTGTAAGAATCCTGGTTCGAGCCCCTGGCTCCTCACCTGCAGGTGAGTCGCTTCACGGTGAAGCAGTGAAACAGGTCTGCAGGTGTCTATCTTTCTCTCACCCTCTCTGTCTTCCCCTCCTCTCTCCATTTCTCTCTGTCCTATCCAACAACAATGACATCAGTAACAACAACAATAATAACTACAGCAATAAAACAACAAGGGCAACAAAAGGAAATAAGTGAATAAATATATTTTTTAAAAGATATAGAGTTAAGATATAAAGCAGAACAAATTTTTGACTAATCATGAACCTAAAGGCTGGAAAATTGCAGATGAAGATTTGGGGTCTCCGTTTTGGTAAAAGCTCCTAGGTCTATTTTAGGTATATTCCAAGAGGCCCATGACTTTACTAGTTTTTGCTTGAGCCTGATATCTGATATGCAGGTGGACCCAAGTTATTGTTTGGGGAGATGATGCTATGGCTAGGAAAAGGGCTAGAAAGGTGGATCAGGAAAGAGAGTAGCTCCCAAATATGGGATAAGTGTATAAATATTGTTGACTGTAAACCCCATCAATTTGATCTGGGGCACATATTCAGCACAAGAGCCTATGTAACCTATGTATCCCTGGAGGTCTGAGCTGGCATTCTGTGGTCATGAGTGGGAATGTTCCAAGTAGCACCAATTTCAGGACCCATCTTCCTCAGGTGGTAGGTAGAGTATGTTATCTGGTTGCTTTAGGGTTCCTTTGTTGTTCTTCTTCTAGGTCTTTAAGATGTGCAATCAGGCTGTTTATTTGTGCCTTTTCTTGTTTCCTAATGTGTGCTTGTATAGCTATGACCTTCCCTCTTAGGACTGCTTTAGCTGTGTCCCAAATATTTTGATAGCTTGTGTCTTCATTTTCATTGAATCTCGAAACATTTTGATTTCTTCCTTGATTTCCTTTTTGACCCAGAAGTTGTTTAGAAGTGTACTGTTGAGCTTCCACATTTTGGCACTGTTACTAATCTTTTGTTGATTGTTAAGTGTTAGTTTAATTCCACTGTGGTCTGAGAAGATGCTTGGGATGATTTCAGTGCTCTGGAATAGGCTGATGCTGTCTTTGTGGCCTAACATATGGTCTATCCTTGAGAATGATCCATGCGGATTTGAGTAAAATGTGTATTCCAGTTTCTTGGGATGAATGACTCTGAAAATGTCCAATAGTTCTAGTTTATCTATCTCTTCATTTAGCTCCCTTATGTCTTTACTGATTTTCTGCCTGGATGATCTGTCAAGTTGAGATAGTGGGGTGTTGAAGTCCCCTACTATGATTGTGTTGCTGTTAATATATTGCTGTAGCTCTTTCAGTAGAAGTTTGATGTATTTAGATGGCTTCTCATTGGGTGCATAGATATTAATAATTGTTAAGTCCTCTTGATTGACTGATCCTCTGAGCATTAAGTAGTGTCCATTCCTATCTTTTTAAATCTTATCTATTTTAAAGTCTATCATGTCAGATATTTGAATAGCTGTTCCTGCCCTTTTTTGTTGGCCATTGGCTTGAATGATAGTTTTCCATCCTTTCACTTTAAGTCTGTGTTTGTCTTGTTGAGTTAGGTGAGTTTCCTGTAGACAACATATTGTTGGGTTGTGTTTTCTGATCCATCTTATTACTCTGTGTCTTTTAATAGGTGAATTCAGGCCATTGACCTTTATTGATATCAAAGATTGAAGATATTTTAACGCCATTCTTGTAGAGTTTTAGAGTGTTTTGATATATGTCCTATTTGTGGTGGTCTGGTTGTTTATAGGAGACCTTTCAGAACTTCTTTCAGGGCAGGCTTGGTGATGGTTGCTTCCTTCAACTGTTGCTTGTCTGAGAAGGTTTTGATGCTTCCATCTAGTCTGAATGACAATCTAACAGGATATAGTATTCTTGGCTGAAAGCCTTTCTCATTGAGCACTCGATAGATATCTTGCCATTCTCTTCTGGCCTGTAGTGTTTGTATGGAGAAGTCTGCTGCTAATCTTATGGGTTTTCCTTTGTAGGTGACTCTTTGTTTTTCTCTTGCAGCCTTGAGGATCCTTTCTTTATCCTTATTCCTTTCCAATCTAAGTATGACATGTCTTGGTGTCTTTAGGTCTGGGTTAATTCTGTTTGGGACCCTCTGGCCTTCTTGAATCTTTATGTCTTTGGTGTTGTCTAGACTAGAGAAATTTTCAGCTATTATGGCCTGGAGAATGCTTTCTTCCTCCCCTTCTCTTTCTTCCTCTGGTAAGCCAATAATGCGTATACTGTTTCTTTTGAAGTCATCCCATAGGACTCTGTTGTTGTTTTCAGCATCTCTTAATCTCTTTTTGAGATCTCTTACTTCTTTTTTAGTTGTCTCTAATTCATCCTCAATCTTGCTAATTCTGTCTTCAGCCTCATTGATTCTATTCTCTCTGCCCTCTACTGCTTTCTGGAGTTCATCTATTTTGTTGCCCTGCTCTGATACTGTTTTAGCTTGTTCAGCTAGTTGCCTTCTTAGCTCAGCGATTTCAGCTTTCAGCTCTCTAATAACCATGAGATTATTAGAATTTTCTTCCATATTCTCATTTGTTGTTCCTGCATTTCTGATTACAATTTTTTCAAATTCTTTACTCACTCCTGTTATTATTTCCTTAGCTAATGTTTGGATGTTGAACTCGTTGTTTTGTGCTTCACCCTCTGGAGGACTTTTAGCTGGACTCTTGTCCTGGTTCGAGTCTCCAATATTTTTTCTTGTTGTTTTAACCATTTTATATAAGTTAACAGTTTTTTCAATCCCTGAGTTGGAGTTCAGTGGTGTAAAAGCCTTTTTTTTTTCCCCTGTAGGCTATGGGAGCCTGAGGGCTTTTAAACTATCAATAGGCTTCTTAGCTTAATCACTGACTCCTGACCAAGAGATAAAGCAGGGTGTGGCAGAGATAATCCAGTGGTTATGCAAAGAGACTTTCACAGCCCCTCAGCTATGCCACCAAGGTATAGGTCTTCTCCTGAGTTTCCCGGTTAGATCTCTGTACCCTGGTGTACCCTGGTGTCCCTCCCTGTTGCTGCTCCAGATTCTGAGGGTAGTAGCAATGGAGACTCAGAGTTGCACTTGGTGAGTCTCTGGGGAGTCCTTTCCTCCCTTCAGCTGTCCCCTTGTTGGTGGAGCAGACTGGAGGTGGTGTCTCCACTGACAAACTGTTGAACTGTTAGCAGTCACTTAGTCTCTCCTTAGGCCCTTCTCTCCTCTCTGTCACCAGCCACGCGTGTTTGTACTCACGGGTGATTTACTGGGTTTCTGTGGTCATTCTAGTCCTGTCTTGTTTCGGTCCGGGTGGTCTCCTTTGGTATTCCTAGTTGATCCGGGAGAGGAGAGGAGAGGAGAGAAAGCGATCTGCTGCTCGTAGCTCCGCCTCCGGAAGTCAAATCCCATAGTATTTTTTAATTCCATTCCAGGTGTTCCACTCCCCAATAAAGTCCCCAAACCTAGATATTGTTTAGGTCCCCTGAGACAGAGCATATAGTGCCCATAAACTAGGGAAAAACATATACCTGAAAGCTGAAGTACACAAGAGCCTGCAGGGAATACCCCCCCAACACTTCATCTGCACTAGTCCAGTCTTTAGGTCCACGGTTGTTCAACAATTTGGATTTGTATGTTAACTCTGTTTTTAGCCACCAGGTTCCGGATGCCAGCGAAATGCTGACCAGACTTCCCTGGACAGACAACCCCACCAATGTGTACTGGAGCTCCACTTCCCCAGAGACCCACCCTACTAGGAAAAGAGAGAGGCAGACTGGGAGTATGGATCAACCAGTCAAAGCCCATGCACAGCGGGGAAGCAATTACAGAAGCCAGACTTTCCACCTTCTGCAACCCACAGGGGCCCTGGGCCCATACTCCCAGAGGGATAGAGAATGGGAAAGCTTTCAGGGGGTGGGATGGGATATGGAGATCTGGTGGTAGGAATTGTGTGGAACTGTACCCCTCTTATCCTATAGTTTTGTTAATGTCTCCTTTCTTAAATAAAAAAAAAGTAAAAAAAAAAAAAAAGAATACATACATCTTGGGAGTTGGGCAGTAGTGCAGTAGGTTAAGTGCACGTGGCACAAAGCACTAGGACTGGAGTAAGGATCCCAGTTCGAGCCCCCCGCTCACCACCTGCAGGGGAGTCACTTCATAGGCAGTGAAGCAGGTCTGCAGGTGTCTCTCTTTCTCTCCCCCTCTCTGTCTTCCCCTCCTTTCTCCATTTCTCTCTGTCCTATTTAACAATGATAACATCAATAAGAATAAAAAAAACAAGGGCAACGAAAGGGAAAAGAAAGAAAGAAAGGAGGAACGAAAGACTGAAAGAAACACACAAAAGAATACATTATATCTCTTTGGATAGGTGCTTTTTTTTTTTTTTTTTTTTTTTTTTTAGATATATGCCCTGGAGAAGAATTGCTGGATCATAAGGTAGGTCCCTTTCTAGCTTTCTGGGATGTCTCCAGACTGTTTTAGATCAATTTCCATTCCCATCAGCAATGTAAAAGGGCTCCTTTTTCTCCACTGAGTTCAATTTCCATGATTCAGTCTAAACAAATTAAGCCAGCATAGCTAAATGAGGACCTAGTATTAGCATTTTAAAAATATTCCAGTGTTAAAGTTTGGGAATGCCTTATGTATATTACTCTTGACTAGATTGCGTCAGATAAAGTGTTTACACATAATGATTTAAAGCAACACAGTTACCCCAGATGCCTAAAAACAGATGAGTGATTAAGAAAGTTATGATCTCTATACACAATGAAATGCTATGCTGCTGATAAAATGATGAAGTCATTTTCATTGCCATATTTTGGAAAGACCTTAAGGTATCCCATTGAGTGAGATAAGCCAGAAAGAGAAGAATGACTATCAGATAATCTCAATCATAGTTGAAAATTTAGAAGCAAGTACAATTAGGGAAACCATAAGTAAAACTTGAACTGGGCATGAGGTATTGCACCAGAGTAGAAGACTCTGGGGCAGGAGGGAAAGGAATAGGATATAAGGGTGCTGGGATTCTCAAGCATGATGATAAGAAAGGATATAGTAGGGGCTGGGTGGTGGTGCACCTGGTTGAGCACACACGTTACAATGTGCAAGGACATGGGTTCAAGTCCCTGGTCTCCAACTGCAGGGGGGAAGGCTCCCAGGTGGTGAAGCAGGGCTGCAGGTATCTCTCTCTCTCTCTCCCTATCTCCCCCTTCCTCTAAATTTCTGGCTATCTGTATCCAACAAACAAATAAAGATATATTAAAAAAAATAACTGATATAGGTTGAGGTAGACAATGTCTTGCAGACCATTATCATAGGGGAGATGAAAGATTGTATGTATGTGTCATCAACTATAGTTGTTGACCACGAACTTCTCCACCCACCAAATAAAGTGGAAAAAAAATAATAGGCAGAAAACAAACAACAAAAACCAGCATAGTCAAAGCCTGACACATGAATGCTGTTAAAGAACAGAGCCCAGATCAGAGCTGAAGTGGCAAGGTAACACCAAACATCAAGTTTACAAAGAAGTGAGGGTGGCTTAGAGTGGCCCAACTAACCTTCCCAGAAAAACTAAAAGAATACTATAAACTTAATGACAATCTCCTCAATAGAGAAAGTGAACTAAGAGAACATAGCGTCTTATTTCTGTAAACCAGCAGTTGACAGATTCTAAGTCAATTTATTTAAGGTTGTGCTGAAGCTTGCAAAGGAAAGTTGGAAAAATGCTGAAGAAATCCTGGGGCACATGGTCCTTTAAGAAGCAGGCAAAGGACCAGAAACTATTTAAGAGGTATGAAAAGGCAAGTCAGAGGTAAGAGGAAAATCAGTACAGGAGAAGTTAATAGCAGAAAGAATTTCTCAGAGGGAATAATCAGCAGTGTTGAATGCTGCAGAAAGAAGTGTTAGGATAACCGGAAAATGTCAATCCGCCACAACTTTTCATTCAAAATTAGAAACTGTTGCAAAGTAGGATACTTTTACTCTGGTTACCTGCTTGCTAGCCACTATCCTCACCTCATGATTGGTACATTATTGAGTGATTTGAACTGCAAAGCTCATTAGCATTATCCTTTCTGAAAGCCCACACTGTACAAGAATGATCACAATTCTAACAGACACATCTTGAAACAGGTCTCTAAAATAATCAAAAGGAGAGGAATAAAAGGCTGCCTGGGAGCTCTGACTAAAAGGAGTAAAACACTTAGAAAGGTGAAGGCTGAGAGGGCTGTGATTGAGACATCCAATTAGTCATCAACTCCTCCTTATTCTACCTCTACAATATATCTCACTTCCATTTAGTTTTTTCCACTCAACCCTTTCCCCCTAGGCTTCTGCTTTGTCCAGTTCCCAAAGAACATCTCCTTACTGCTTCTAGACCCTTGCTCTTCTAATCCATCATCACACTGGCCACACCCATGCAGCTGTCTCTTCTCCAATGACCTTTCTGCATCTCATTTCCTCTTACAAAAGTAAACAAGTAAATAAATACATATAAAACACATTAAAAATTCAGCAACAGATTTGAGAACTAAGACATATTGCCTTGGTTTGTGTAGTTGTCCTTCACTTCTCTGTCCTTGAGGATGCTACTTATGCTCTGTTTCTTATTTTTAACCACCTGTAAGGGTTAATACCAGTGTTTAACTCAAAGGAACATTATAAGAATTAAATGAACTGTACATAGAAGGTGTATGCTAACAGCCCTGTGACATTAAGCAATTAATCTCGCTCAGATTTCATTTTCTTATCTATAAAAATGTCCATGAAAATCTTATCTACCTTATCTTGTTATGAAGACTAAATTAGAAAATGCACTTAAAGTAAATCAGCATAGTGCCTGGTACATACAAAGTATCAACAAATGGTAGCTGATATAATTTTAAAATCCCAAATAAAATAAGACCTTTATAGTAATGACTGTCTTAATCTGAATGGAAAGAAACAGTCTCTGCTTCCATGATCTGTTCTTCATTTTAGTTTTAATATTGCTGTTATTTCTCTTTTTCTTACTTTCTCCCCTTTATTGGAGGTGGCATTAATTTTTACCTAGGTCCTCCTCCACCATTATTTTCTAGGACTTGAACATTATCTCCCCCCAAAGTCTTTTATTTTGGTGCTTATTATTATTATTTAAATTTTTACAAGAGTACTGCTAGTCTCTGATTTATGGTGGTATGTGGGATTGAACCTGAGACCTTGGAGCCTCAGGCTTGAGAGTTTCTTTGCATAATCATTATGCTATCTTCCCCACCCTGTTTCTTTCCTTTTCACTCTCTATTCTTTATTTGCTTTTTGTATTATTTTTAAATTTTAAATTTTTATTAATTTCTTTAATTTTTAAAATATTTATTTTCTCTTTTGTTGCCCATATTTATTTATTTATTTATTTATTTATTTATTTATTTATTGTCATTGTTGTTGGATAGGACAGAGAAAAATGGAGAGAGGAGGGGAAGACAGAGAGCAGGGAGAGAAAGACACCCGCAGACCTGCTTCACTGTCTGTGAAGTGACTCCCTTGAAGGTGGGGAGCCTTATGCTGGTCCTTGCGCTTTGCGCCACCTGCACTTAACCCGCTGCACTACAGCCCGACTCCCTCTTTTTGTTTTATTTATTTATTTAAAAAAGGAGACATTAACAAAACCGTAGGATAGAAGGGGTACAACTCCACACAATTCCCACCACCAGATCTCTATATACCATCCCCTCCCCTGATAGCTTTCCCATTCTTTATCCCTCTGGGAGCATGGACCCAGGGTCATTGTGGGTTGCAGAAGGTGGAAGGTCTGGCTTCTGTAATTGCTTCCCCACTGAACATGGGCGTTGGCAGGTCGATCCACACTCCCAGACTGCCTCTCTCTCTTTCCCTAGTAGGGTGGGTCTCTGGGGAAGCAGAGCTCCAGGACACATTGGTGGAGTCATCTGTCCAAGGAAGTCTGGTCAGCATCATGGCAACATCTGGAACCTGGTGGCTGAAAAGAGAGTTAATATACAAGGCCAAACAAATTGTTGAACACTCTTTTTGTATTTTTATCAGTTGTTTCACATCATCCTTTTCCTCTCCAGATTATTAGATTGGGGACAGGAGACAGATAACCAATTTACTAATTTCTAACTGTTATACAGTGCAATGCCATACTATGTTATTTATTTATTCGTATTATTTATTTACTTATTTACTAGAATTCCTTTCAACTCTGATTTATGGTAGTCTATGAGGACTGAACCTGGGACCCCTGATGCCTCAGGCGTGAAAATCTTTAGCATAACCATTATGCTAACATCACCACTCCATACCATAAGTTTTTATTTTTAAATTAATTTTTCGTGTGCTATTAATAGTGTGTTACAAGTGTGAGATTACAGTGTATAGTTGCTCACCACACTCATCACCAAAGTTCCATATCCATCCCCTCCCACCTCCAAAAGATAACCACCATATTTCTCATAAGTCCTAGAAACAGTCTGCTTGCTTTTTTCATTTTTTTCCAAGTTCATGTGTGTGTGTTTGTTTGTTTGTTTATTTATTTACCAGAGCATTTTTCAGTCCTGGTTTATGGATATGCTGAGGATTGAACCTGAGAACTTGGAGCCTCAGGCATGAGTCTTCTTGCTATCTTCCTTGTTCAGGACCCAGGGCTTTATCTAGAACTTTATACTGGACTTTTCGCCTTTTAGGCACATATTGCAAATTATAATGATAGTGTAGGTGCAATGAAAATGTAAGCTAGCTGTGAAGTGGAGTACAAGTTAGAATACAGCAACTGGAGTTCCAACAACAGGGACTGAATACATAAATTTGATTAAAAGCAGAATATAATCTATGTCATATTTAAAGACTATATAGCCCACCTGCAGCTGGAAAGCTTCACAAGTGGTGAAGCTGTGCTGCAGGTGTCTGTCTTTCTCCCCACTTTATTTTATTTTATTTTATTTCAGCAGAGCACAGTTCAACCTCGGCTTTTGGTGGTGCAGGAGACTGAACTTATAATGATGGAGCCTCAGGCATGAGATTTCTTTTGCATAAACCATTATGTTATCTCCCCTACTCTCTATTTCTTTATTTCCTCCTTCTCTCTTAATTTCTCTGACTGTATCAAAATAAATAAATTAACTAATACATGAAACATCTTTTAAAAGAAAAGAATATGTGTGGTCCAGGAGGTGGCGCAGTGGATAAAACATCCGGACTCTCAAGCATGAGGTCTTGAGTTCAGTCCCTAGCAGCACATGAACCAGAGTGATGTCTGGTTCTTTCTCTCTCTCCTCCTATCTTTCTCATTAATAAATAAATAAATTCTTTAAAAAAAAGAAAGAAAAGAATACATACACATCCATGCTTATGTTGATAATAGAAAAACTCTGAAATATACATATAAGAAAAGTAACATTTATACTTCTCTCTCTTTTAATTTTTGAATTTTCTTTATTTATTGGATAGGGACAGGCAGAAATTGAGAGGGTTGGGGGAGATAGAGAGGGAGAGGGAAAGAGAGACAGACACCTGCAGCACTACTTCACCACTCACCCAGCTTTCCCCCTGCGGGTGAGGGTAGAGGCTGGAAACAGGGTCACTGGGCGTTGTAACATGTGCACTCAACCAGGTGCAGTACCACCCAGCCCCATATTCTCTCTCTCTCTCCTGTGTCTGTCTTTCTGTCTGTCTGTCTCTTCTGTCTTATTGTAAATTAAAGAGCTGTACCCCAAGACTTTGTGCAAATACAGTGGTTATTGCTGAGTGGGGGCAGAACTTTGGTAGTGTGTGTAATGGGGAACTATATACCCTGTAATCTTACAATTTTGTAAATCACTCAATCGAAAATAAAAAAAATAGCTTGGAAAAATTAAAGACAAATAAATGTGAATTTATGCATGTTTGTGCTTTTTAAAATTAGTAAGTATAATAAGCATTTGTTCACTTGAAAATTGAAAGCAGAAGTATACTAGAGTTTTCAGTGAGTACCCCCCTAACACTTCCTCTCCACTATTCCAAGCTTTGGGTCCATGATTGCTCAACAATTTGTTTGGCTTTGTATGTTAACTCTCTTTTCAGTCACCAGGTTCCAGATGCCATCAGGATGCTAGCCAGGCTTCCCTGGATTGAAGACCCCACCAATGTGTCCTGGAGCCCCACTTCCCCAGAGACCCACCCTACTAGGGAAAGAGAGAGGCAGACTGGGAGTATGGACCGACCAGTCAACGCCCATGTTCAGCGGGGAAGCAATTACAGAAGCCAGACCTTCCACCTTCTGCAACCCACAATGACCCTGGGTCCATGCTCCCAGAGGGATAGAGAATGGGAAAGCTATCAGGGGAGGGGGTGGGTTATGGAGACTGGGTGGTGGGAATTGTGTGGAGTTGTACCCCTCCTACCCTATGGTTTTGTTAATTAATCCTTTCTTAAATAAAAAAAATTAATAAAAAAAAAGAAAGGAAATGAAGGCAAGACTGTAGAAAATATGGGCCATATGTACATATTTATAGTTAGTCCATAACTGTGACCTGGGGAGAATCATTACAATTTCCAATGGAAGAGGTTGGGGAAACAGAACCCCAGTGGCAGGAATGGTAGGGAATTCTGTTTCTATTATATTTTAATTTTGTAAGTCAATATTAAACCATGAACAAAATTAAAAAAAAATCTGCAAGAGAGAGGAGAATCATAGTGGTGACTCTGACCAATGATGAAGAGGAATTCAGTTCCCATAATAGTAAACATGAGGGGGTTGGGGAGATATCATAATGCTTATGCAAAAAAATCTTTTTGGGGCTGGGTAGTGGTACACCTGGTTGAACACACACACTACAGTGTACAAGGACCCAGGTTCAAGCCCTTGGTTCCCACCTGCAGGGGGAAAGCTTCATGACTGGTGAAACAGAGGTGCAGGTGTCTCTCTCCCTTTCTATTTCCCCCTTCCTCTAAGTTTCTGGCTTTCTACCCAATAAATAAGTAAAGATTAAAAAAAAACAACTTGTATTTGAGACTCCAAGATCCAGGTTTAATCCCAGGCACCACCATATACTAGAGTTGAACAGTGTTCTGCAAAAGAGAGAAATGGAGAAAGAAAGGGAGAGAAAGAAAAATAAAATAATACCTTGATCACGGCTTACAAGCTCAGCCCCCAGAATATATATAGAATCATCAATTCCTGAACTGAGTCCCCAACCACAGTTTTAACTCCCACTCATGGCAACCTAGTGATTGTGGGCATTCACAACTTTAAGCATCTGATCTTTAGCCAGGTTTAAATGCAGATACCCACAGTCAGGTCCTCATGAAACATCAAACATAGTGAGAAGACAGAAGAAATTTTCACTCTGTTGAACAAAGATAGTGACTGGAAGAAAAACCATATCCAACAAGATTAGGTAATCTTCCTAAAGAGGACATCACTAGCAGAAAGGCAAAGAGCAAAGTAGTGAGCTAGAGGATAGTGTAGAGAAAATCATCAAGACAACCCAGTGAAAAAAAGAATGAAAACAAATGATGATAACATAAGTGAGTTATAAGACAATAGCAGAGAAGAAAAATTCACATTATGGGAGAACCAAAAGGAAAAGAGAGAAAAAAGGACAGAATTCTTATATAAAGAAATATTAGGTAAGCATTTTTCTAGACTGAATAAATAAATACACACTCAGAGTCACGAAGATTAATGGGCTCCAAATAAAATAAAACTAACATGATTTCACCAATTAGAAAAATAATTAAAATAGCAAAGATAAAGGGAGAATCTTATGAGAAGCAAAAGAAAAATTTGACTCATATACAAAGAGCTCCCCCTGTCCCTTGAGACTATCAGCTTATTTCTTACCAGACTGGAAAGGATTAGCAAGATATATTCAAAGTTATGAGTGGGAGCTAACTTCACACAATTAGATTCTCTCTTTTTAAAAAATTTAAAATTTTATTTTTATTATAGGATAGAGAAATTAAGAGGAGAGAGGGAGTTATAGAGGAAGAGACACAGAGAGACACCTGCAGCCCTAGTTCACCACTTGTGAAGCTTTCTCCATGTAGGTGGGAGTCAGGGACTTGAACTTGGGTCCTTGTGCACTGTAGTGTGTGCTCTTAACCAGGTGCACCACTGCCTGGACCCTACCCAATTAGATTCTCTCTAGTTAAATTCTCACTCAAATTTGAAGTGGTAAAGAGTTTTCCAGACAATTAAATTCATTTCCACTAACTCTGACCCACAGGAAATACTAAAGCTTACTTATTTTCAGGAAAATACTGAATGATCTCACCCATAACAGAGTAAGTAAAGATTAAAAAAAAAAAAAAAGACAAAGTGAAAGAAAGACAAACCTTTAAACTCAGTCTGCAAAACGGAGGTTAACAAAGTTTGGATCCAATGCACACTGCTGCTGGAGGATCTAAATTCATGGTAGGATTAGTGTGCAAACACCTGTCATGGAAGGAGGAGGAATTGTTCCCAACTGTCTTGGAAGTTATTATCTCCCTAATAAAGCATAACAAAAAAAGGTCAGGAAGAAATGGGTCACATAGTGGAGGGCTTCCAATGAACTTTGGTGGCAGATGTGGTAAGGAAGGTATTGTATTGTGAAATTGTACAGAGATTTCTTTAATTCTTTCTTCTAGGTTCATTTTCTTTTCAAAAATATATATTCTACTACTCAGAGCATCTAGTGAGTGTTTTACTTGCAAGCCTCCGAATGGTGACTGTCAAAATTTCTAATATTAACTTGTATTTTTCTGAAGATAATAAGTATACTTTTCCTAAAATTTTCTTCTGCTTCTTGTCTTAAACCCATTTTTTTAAAATTTCTTTATTGGGGAATTAATGTTTTACATTCAACAGTAAATACAATAGTTTGTACATGCATAACATTTCCCAGTTTTCCATTTAACAATACAACCCCCCACTAGGTCCTCTGTCATCCTTCTTTTTTTTTTTTTTAAAGATTTTATTTATTTATTAATGAGAAAGATAGGAGGAGAGAGAAAGAACCAGACATTAGTTTGGCACATATGCTGCCGGGGATCGAACTCAGGACCTCATGCTTGAGAGTCCAAAACCTTATCACAGTGCCACCTCCCAGACCACTCTCTGTCATCCTTCTTGGATCTGTATTCTCCCCACCCACCCACCCCAGAGTCTTACTTTGGTGCAATACGCCAATTCCAGTTCAGGTTCTACTTGTGTTTTCTTTTCTGATCTTGTTTTTCAACTTCTGCCTGAGAAACCCATTTATTTTAATGTGAGTTTTGTGTCTTGATTTTCCTGATTTCTGATAAAGTACTCAAATAAGTACATGAATGCTTGTCATTTAAATTTATTAACAGTTATCTTAAGAGTGAAATCTGACTTGAGGATGGACACGGTGCACCAATTACGTGACTTCTAGGCATAGTTATTTTTTTTCCAAATCACTACTGGTTTTACCTTCAACTCCATGCTTTATATCTACTTCTGTCTGATCCTGACAGGGTAGTCTTATTCTTTACATAATAGTGAAACCTCTTTCCATTTTTTTCATTTCTTAGGTCCTTTACATTTCTAGTCTTGGGGTAATTTCTCCATCCTCTGATTCTGAAGACTCTTCTTCATTTTTCCAGCCCTAAGGTCCCATTTTTTCCCCCTCCAAACTTGAAGCCTCTTGGATCCCTATGCCTAGCTCTGCAGCTCCTTCCATCTCTGTGATTTCTTTCTTTCTTTTTTAATATTTATTTTATTTATTTATTCCCTTTTGTTGCCTTTGTTTTTTTATTGTTGTAGTTATTATTGTTGTCATCGTTGTTGGATAGGACAGAGAGAAATGGAGAAAGGAGGGAAAGACAGAGAGGGAGAAAGAAAGAGAGACACCTGCAGACCTGCTTCATCGCCTGTGAAGGGACGCCCCTGCAGGTGGGGAGCCAGGGCTCGAACCGGGATCCTTGCACCGGTCCTTGAGCTTTGCTCCATGTGCGCTTAACCCACTGCGCTACAGCCCAACTCCCATCTCTGTGATTTCTGTTTCCTTCTAGACTGAATACGTTTCTTTTCCCTGAATCTCCAAGTTCATAGCTTTTCTTGGACCAGCAACCCTTCTTTAACAAGGAGAAACCTCAAGTTGTTTCTTCCAATTCTATACTTTGTGTCTGTTAGAATTTTACCTTTTTTATTTTTAAAGAATTTATTTATTGACTTCTAGGAGGCATGGCTTATGGATCAGCTGCAATCAGGTCTTTCCTCTCCCTGGTACAACTATTAAACACAACAAGAGACCTAATTTGGAACATAATCTACAGCTGAAAAAAAAAAATCCACAGCCTCAGCCACCAGGTTCCAGATGCTACCATGATGCCAACCTGACTCCCCTGAGCAGACAACCCCACCAATGTGTCCTAGAGCCCTGCTTCCCCAAAGCCCCACCCCACTAGGGAAAGAGAGAGACAGGCTGGGACTATGTATCAACCTGCCAGTGCCCATGTTCAGCAGGGAAGCAATTATAGAAGCCAGACCTTCCACCTTCTGTACCCCATAAGGACCCTGGGTCCATACTCCCAGAGGGATGAAAAATAGGAAAGCTATCAAGGGATGGGATTGGATATGGAATACTAGTGGCGGGAATTTTGTGGAATTGTACCCCTCCACATTATGACCTTGTCAATATTTCCATTTTATAAATAAAAATTTAAAAAATAATTTATTTATTTATTCATGAGAAAGATAGGAGAGAGAGAAAGAACCAGACATCACTCTGGTACATGTGCTGCTAGGGATTGAACTTGGGACCTCACAGTTGAAAACCCAATGATATCCACTGTGCCACCTCACAAACCACACACCCCCCTTTTTAATCGTGTATCCTCTCCTGTTGTATGCTTTACATTGGGTTGTTCTAGCTCTCCCCCTGCCAAGAAAATTGGATCAGTCCTGCTAGTTTTGTGGGCCCACTTGACCCCGCCCCAAGGAACCCCGAGAGGGTTCCAGAGTTCCAGAGTTCGAGAGTAAGAGAGTGCTTGGCGCCGTCACGGGGGAAAGAGGCAACAGAGTTCTGTTTGGTGATTAGTTTGTCTTAGTTTATGAATCGTTGTTCCTGAATAAAGAAATACAGCTTCCCTGCCCAGCCGTATGTCTCTGGTTGTCTCTGTTACCCGCCCCTGAAGCTAGCCCAGCCAGCTGGAGCCTCTGAATTTTAACAACACTCTCCCTCATTTTTTTTTTTTTTTTTTTTTTTACCATTTTATGAGTACATTTCAATAATTACTCCAGTAAAGATTTTTGGTATATAAATTTGGTAAGACTTTGAAGGTTTGCATTTTATTTATTTTATTTTAATGAGAAAGATAGAGATAGAAAGAAATAGCACAGCATTGCTTAGCTCTGGTTTATAGTAGTCCAGGGTACTGAACCTGGAACCTTGGAGGCACAGGCTTGAGAGCATAATAAGCACAGGCTTTTTTGCATAATCATTATGTTGGCTTCCCTGCCTTTGGGTAAATTTTTTGAATGTTTTATTTTAATAGGTAAGAATTTGAAGATTTTAAAAGGTCTTCATTTCACCATCAAATTTATTACATTTATTTGTTTTTTTTATTTGTAATTAATATCATGTTACATGCTGTCTGCAGGAAACCCACCTAACTCAACAAGACAAACACAGACTCAAAGTGAAAGGATGAAAAACTATCATAAAAGCCAATGACCCACAAAAAAAAAGGACAGGAACAGCTATTCTCATATCTGACACAATAGATTCTAAAATAAATAAAATTTAAAAAGATAGGGATGGATATTACTTAATGCTCAGAGGATCATTCAATCAAGAGGACTTAACAATTATTAATATCCGTGCATCCAATGAGAAACCACCTAAATTTATCAAACATCTACTGAAAGAGCTACAGCAATATATTAATAGCAGCACAGTCATAGTAGGGGACTTCAGCACCCACTCTCTCACCTTGACAGATCATCCAGGCAGAAAATCAACAAAGAAATGAGGGAGCTAAATGAAGAGATAGATAAATTAGAACTATTGGACATTTTCAGAGCCATTTACCCCCAAGGAACTGGAATACACATTCTACTCAAGTTCACATGGGTCATTCTCAAGGATAGACCATATGTTAGGCCACAAAGACATTATCAACAAATTCAAGAGCATTGAAGTCATTCCAAGAATCTTCTCAGACCACAGTGGAGTTAAACTAACACTTAACAATAAACCAAAGATTAATAATTGTTCCAAAATGTAGAAGCTCAACAGTACACTGCTTCACAACTACTGAGTCAAAAAAGAAATAAAGGAAGAAATCAAAATGTTTCAAGAGTTCAATGAAAATAAAAACACAAGCTATCAAAATATTTGGGACACAGCTAAGGCAGTACTGAGAGGGAAGTTCATAGCCATACAAGCACACATTAGAAAATAAGAAAAAGCTCAAATAAACAGCCTGATTGCATACCTTAAAGACCTAGAAGAAGAACAACAAAGGAACCCTAAAGCAACCAGAAGGACAGAAATAACTAAAGTTAGGTCAGAAATCAATAACACTGAAAATAAGAAAACCATACAAAAGATCAACAAAAGTAAATGTTGGTTCTTGGAAAGAGTGAACAAAATTGACAAACCTTTAGCCAGACTCACAAAACAAAAAAGGGAGAAGACCCAAATAAACTGGATTGTAAATGAAAGAGGAGATATCACAACAGACACCACAGAAATTCAACATATCATGTGAGGCTTCTATGAACAACTATATGCCACCAAGCTAGAGAACCTGGAGGAAATGGACAAGTTCCTAAATACCTCTGGACTTCCAAAATGAAAGAGGAACTAGATAATATGAACTGGCCAATCCCAGCCAACGAAACTGAAAGTTATCAGAAACCTTCCCAAGAAGTCCTGGATCAGATGATTTTACAAATGAATTCTAGAAAGCCTTCAAAGAAGAACTAATACCTCTACTTTTAAAAGTCTTCCAGAAGATTGAAGACACAGGAATACTTCTATGAAACCAACATCACTTTGATACCAAAAGCAGACAGGGACACAACCAAAAAAGAAAACTACAGAGCAATATCTCTGATGGACATAGATGCTAAAATATTGAACAAAATTCTAGCCAACCGGATACAGCAGTATATTAAAAAGATTGTTCATCATGACCAACTGAGGTTTATCCCAGGCATCCAAGGTTGGTTTAATATGCATAAATCAATCAACATGATCCACCACATCAACAAAAGCAAGACCAAAAACCACATGGTCATATCAGGAGATGCAGAGAAAACCTTTGACAAAATACAGCATTCCTTTATGATCAAAACACTACAAAAAATGGGAATAGATGGAAAATTCCTCAAGATAGTGGAGTCTATATATATAGCAAACCTACAGTCAACATCATACTCAATGGTGAAAAACTGGAAGCATTTCCCCTCAGATCAGATACTAGACAGGGCTGCCCACTATCACCATTACTATTCAGCATAGTGTTGGAAGTTCTTGTGACAGCAATCAAGGAGGAGCCAGGAATTAAAGGGATACAGAATGGAAGAGAAGAAGTCAAACTCTCCCTATTTGCAGATGATATGATAGTATACATAGAAAACCCTAAGGAATCCAGCAAGAAGCTTTTGGAAATCATCAGGCAATACAGTAAAGTGACAGGCTACAAAATTAACATATAAAAGTCAGTGGCATTCTTTTATGCAAACACTAAGTTTGCATAAAGATTCAGAAATCAATTCCTTTTATTATAGCATCAAAACCAATAAAATATCTAGAAATAAACCTAACCAAAGAAGTGGAAGACTTGTATACTGAAAATTTTGAGTCACTACTCAAGGAAATAGAGAAAGACACAAAGAAGTGGAAAGATATCCATGTTCATGGGTTGGAAGAATTAACATCATTAAAATGAATATACTACCTAGAGCTATATACAAATATAATGCTATCCCCATCAAGATCCCAACTACATTTTTAAGGAGACTAGAACAAAAGCTATAAATGTTTGTCTGGAACAATAAAAGACCTAGAATTGCCAAAACAATCTTGAGAAGAAAGAACAGAACTGGAGGCATCACACTCCCAGATCTCAAATTATATTATAGGGCCATTGTCATCAAAACTGCTTGGAAGGGTCGGGTGCAGTGGGTTAAGCGCATATGGTTTGAAGCACAAAGACCAGCCTAAGGATCTTTGTTGGTATGCTTCTAGTTCTGCTTCTGGGATCCCTTCTGTTACATTGCTTGGCATTGTGGTCTATTTACATGGTCATTCTGTTACATTGGTTTGGTCTCACTCTCCCTGCCTCCAGGAGATTTTGGTTTAGTCCTTGCTATTTCAAGCTTCTTCCTTTTCCCCCTGCCCCCTATCCTACATACTTCCTTGGTTCCTGACGCTGCCGCCAGAGGAGAGAGATGGAGGAGCCCATTGTGTTGTGATTAGGTTGTTGGACTGCTTGCCCTCCCGTGAATAAAGATTAAACTGCATTCTCAGCTCAGCCATGAGTTTCTGATTTTCTATGTCTCCCACCCATGAAGTCAGCCCCGGAGAAAACAGATCCTGGTTCAAGCCCCCTGCTCCCCACCTGCAGGAGGGTCACTTCACAAGTAGTGAAGCAGGTCTGTGAAGGTGTCTATCTTTCTCTCCCCCTCTCTGTCTTCCCCTCCTCTCTCTATTTCTCTCTGTCCTATTCAACAACAATGACATCAATAACAACAACAGTAATAACAACAAGGGCAACAAAAATGGGAAAAAAATGACCTCCAGGAGCAGTGGACTGAGCCCCAGCAATAATCCTGGAGGCAAAAAAAAAAAAAGGAACAAAACTGCTTGGTACTGGATCATAAATAGAAACACTGACCAATGGATTAGAATTGAGAGCCCAGAAGTAAGCCCCCACACGTATGGACATCTAATCTTTGACAAAGGGGCCCAGACTATTAAATGTAGGAAAGAAGAGTCTCTTCAATAAATGATGTTGGAAAAAATGGGTTGAAACATGTAGAAGAATGAAACTGAACCACTATATTACCAAAGACAAAAGTAAATTCCAAGTGGATCAAGGACTTGAATGTTAGACCAGAAACTATCAGATACTCAGAGGGAAATATTGGCAGAACTTTTTTCCATCTAAATTTTAAAGACATCTTGAATGAAACAAATCCAATTACAAAGAAGACTAAGGCAAGTGTAAATATATGGGACTACATAAAATTAAAAAGCTTCTGCATAGCAAAAGAAACCACTACCCAAACCAAGAGACCCCTCACAGAATGGGAGAAGATCTTTACATGTCGTACATCAGAGAAGAGTTTAATAACCAAAACGTATAACAAGCATGCCAAACTCAACAAGCAAACAAATGACCCCATCCAAAATGGGGAGAGGACATGAACAGAATATTCACCACAGAAGAGATCTGAAAGGCTAAGAAATATGTGTAAAAATGCTCCAAGTAATTGATTGTCAGAGAAATGCAAATAAAGACAATGATGAGATACTGTGAGAATATTATACATCAGAAAAAGCAGCAGTAACAAATGCTGGAGAGGTTGTGGGAACAAAGAAACCCTTCTACACTGCTGGTGGGAATATAAATTAGTCCAACCCCTGTGAAGAGAGCAGTCTGGAGAACTCTCAGAAGGCTAGAAATGGATCTATCCTATGACCCTGTAATTCCTCTCCTAGGAATATATCCTAAGGAATGAAATACACCTATCCAAAAAGATTTGTGTATACCTATGCTCATAGCAACACAATTTGTAATAGCCAAAACCTGGGAGCAACCCAATGACAGATGAGTGGCTGAATAAGTTGTGTACTCAATGGAATACTACTCAGGTATTAAAAATGGTGATTTTACTGTCTTCAGCCCGTCTTGGATGAAGTTGGAAGAAATCATATTAAGTGAAATAAATCAGAAACAGAAGGATGAATATGGGTTAATCTCATTCACAGACAGAAGTTTAAAAACAAGATCAGGAGAGAAAACACTAAGCAGAACCTGGACTGGAGTTGGTGTATTGCACCAAAGTAAAAGACTCTGGGGTGGGTTGTGGGGGAGAGTACAGGTCCTGGAAAAGTATGACAGAGGACCTAGTGGGTGTTGTACTGTTATGTGGAAAACTGAGAAATGTTATACATGTACAAACTATTTTATTTATTGTCGAATGTAAAACATTAATCCCCCAATTAAGGGGAAAAAATTTGAGTTACAAGAATGTAATAGTTCCACACTGTACCCACAACTAAAGTTCTGTGTCTCTACCCTTACACCTTCCAAAGTTAACCACCATAGTTTTCACAAAGTCTTATAAACTGTTTGTTTCTGTTTATTTTATTATTATCATTTTTTTTTGCGAGTTCATGTTTATGAGTTCTCTAATTCCACATGAGTGAAACCATCCACTAGGTGTCTTTCTTCTCTTTATTTAGTTCAGTAAACATCATCACCTCCAGTTCCATCCATTTGTCCCAAAGAAAAGAATATCACTTTTTTTCTTTGTTTTTAATTATAGAGTACTATTGCATGGAATATATATCCCATAACTTCTCTAGACAGTCATCTGTTGATGGACATTATAGCTGCTTCCATTCTTTGGCTCTTATCAACAATACAGCTATGAACATAGGTCACCAACACATTTAAATGCTTATTTAACTTGAAACAGGATTTTATGTTTAAAACCATTTTCTCTAAAAATATTTAAGACACTTCTCCATTGCTTATTTATGTCTAGCATTATTGGTGGAAATTCTGCTACTAGTGAAAGTATTACTTCTTCTGCAATTTTCTTTTTTTGTAAATGACATATAGAATTAATTAATTAATTAGCAATCAGTCAATTAGTTAAGTAATTACTCTCCACCAGAATTATCACAGGAACTCAATACTTGCATGATGACTCCACTATTCCCAGCAACCACCCCCATTTTTTTTTTTCTTTGATAGTGGGTGGGAGGGCGAGAGTGAAAGAGAGAGAAAAGACATTTGTAGCACTGTTGCCCTGCTCTTCAAATTTAGGCCTACAGGTGGGGACTGAGGGCTAGGACCCAGGTCCTAACACATGGCAACATGTGCTGTGTACTTGCTGCCCCACTACTGAACCCTCATCAGCAGTTCTTCTTTGAAGGTTTGTCTTCCATCTAACTGCTTTGACTAGTTCATCAACTCCATTCTCTCTCTTCTCTCCTGTAACATCTATATGAATGCTACACTTTTTACATTTTTCACTTATATTGCTCACACCTTCCGTGCTTTTCTTGACTTTATGACTTGTTCTGGAACAATTATTAGCTTTGATTAATAATGTACTCATTAGTCCCATCTAGTTTTCTTTCTTTCTTCCTCCTCCTCCTTCCTCTCCTCCTCCTCCTTTTTTATTTTAAAGATTTTATTTATTAATGAGAAAGATAAGAAGAGAGAGAGAAAGAACCAGACATCATTCAGGTACATGTGATCATTCTAGTACATGTGCTGCTAGGGACTGAATTTGGGACCTCATTTAAAAGTCCAATGCCTGTCCATTGTGCCATCTCCTGGGCCAGACTACAAGGCTTGTTTTTTTTTTTTGTTTTTTTTTTTGTTTTTTTTGTTTTTTACCAGGGCAGTGAACAACTCTTGCTTATGGTGTTGAATCTGAGACCTTTGGTGCTTCAGGCATTAAAGTTTTTGTCCCCTCACCCCCCCATAACGATTATATTTCCCAATCTTTGTCTAGTCTTCTATTCACTCCATTTATTACCTTTCTTTCAGAATCTTATATCTACCAAAGCTGGTTTTTGTGAAATTAAATATTTTATTTGTGGGGCTAGGTGGTGGTGCACCTAGTTGAATGCTCATATTGCAAAGCACAAGGACCTGGGTTCAAGCCCTGTCCCCACTTGCATGGGGAAAGCTTCATGAGTGGTTCTTCTTCTTCTAGCGTTTGCCCTTCTTCCGTAGCCAGTCAACAGCGTCAGGTTGAGCCTGATGTAAAGTTTCGAGACCTCCTTTGAATCTGGAGAGGTGGCAGTCGTTGACTATGTGGGTCATAGTCTGTCTGTAGCCGCAGGGGCAGTTCGGTTCGTCTCTGGCTCCCCAGCGATGGAACATAGCGGCGCACCGGCCATGGCCTGTTCGATAGCAATTGAGGAGGGCCCAATCATAATGTGCTAGGTCAA